>NW_004444071.1:5737333-5787282 GCF_000243295.1 Trichechus manatus latirostris | reverse complement strand
TGGATTACACCTTAACATAAAGAAGACAAAAATCCTCACAATTGGACCAATAAGCAGCATCATGATAAATGGAGAAAAGATTGAAGTTGTCAAGGATTTCATTTTACTTGGATCCACAATCAATGCCCATGGAAGCAGCAGCCAGGAAGTCAAAAGGTGCATTGCACTGGGAAAATCTGCTGCAAAAGACCTCTTTAAAAGTATTAAAAAGCAAAGATGGCACTTTGAAGACTAAGGTGCGCCTGACCCAAGCCATAGTATTTTCAGTCGCCTCATATGCATGTGAAAGCTGGACAATGAATAAGGACAAAGGAAGAAGAATTGATGCATTTGAATTTTGATGCTGGTGAAGAATACTGAACATACCATGGATTGCCAAAAGAACAAACAAATCTGTCTTAGAAAATGTACAGCCAGAATGCTCCTTAGAAGTTAGGATGGTAAGACTTCGTCTCACATACTTTGGACATGTTTTCAAGAGGGACCAGTCCCTGGAGAAGGACATCATGCTGTTAAAGTACAGGGTCAGTGAAAAAGAGGAGACCCTCAACAAGATTGATTGACACAATGGCTGCAATAATGGGCTCAAATGTAGCAACAGCTATGAAGGTGGTGCAGGACTGGGAAGTGTTTCATTCTGTTGTACATGGGGTCGTTATGAATGGGAACTACTTGATGGCACTGTCATTGATTGAATTATGTCCCCCCAAAAATGTGTGTATCAATTTGGCTGGGCCATGATTCCCCATACTGTGTGATTTTCCTGTATGTTGTAAATCCTGGTTCTATGATGTTAATGAGGGAGGAGGGGCGGCAGTTGTGTTAGTGAGGCAGGACTCAATCTACAAGACTGGATTGTGTCTTGAGGTGATCTCTTGAGATATAAAAGAGAGAAGCAAGCAGAGAGACAGGGGACCTCATACCACCAAGAAAGCAGTGCTGGGAGCAGAGTGCATCCTTTGGACCCGGGGTCCCTGCGTGGAGAAGCTCTTCCAGGGGAAGATTGATGAGAAGGAGAAGGACCTTCCTCCAGAGGCAACAGAGAGAGAAAGCCTTCCCCTGGAGCTGACACCCTGAATTTGAACTTTTAGCCTACTTTACTGTGAGGAAATAAACTTCTTTTTTGTTAAAGCCATCCACCTGTGGTATTTCTGTTACAGCAGCACTAGATGACTAAGAGAGGCACCTTAACAACCACAGTGGTCTTCAGTTTCCTTTAATGTCTTTGTCTGGTGTTAGTATCACAATAATGCTGTTCATAAAATGAGTTCGGAAACGTTCCCTCCTTTTCTATTTTCTGGAGGAATTCTGTATGATTGCTGTTATTACTTCTATAAATTTTTGGTAGAATTCGCCAATGAAACCATCTAGGCCTGGAGATTTTTTTGGAAAGTTAACTACAAATTCATTTTGTTCAATAGTTACAGGATTGTTCAGGTTATCTTTCATCTTAAGGGAGTCAGTTTGCCTTTCAATTTTGCTTATAATACTTTTTGACAAGTACAAGTCTTAGATCTCTATGTAATTAAATCTTTTGATCTTCTTTTATGGTATGTCTTTGTGTGTGTTTAGAGTCTTTCCCCCCAATTTAGTACTTTTTATTCCAGTACTATACTTTCTTCTGGTTAATTTATGTTTTCAGTTTTGATGTATAAAATTTTAATCCATCTGGAATTTAATTTAGTGAATGATATGAGGTGAAGATCTGTATTTTTTTTTAATTAAAAAATTAGTATAGAAGAAAAGACTAAAGTGGACTTGGGATTTCCCAACTCTATGTGCATAACTTTTTCTCACTAAAAAAACAGATGTTATATATTCACAAATAAATTAAGTTTTTCAGAACTACAAAAACTATTAAAAAAATAACAAACTCAAAATATATAGATATATATGCAGTATATATACTGTGAGTATACACAACAAAATTTCAGAAAGGAGAAGGATATTTAGCTGGAAAATAGAATCAGGAAATCTCCAACGAAAATTTATGCTATATAATGTTGTTGTTGTTAGGTGTCGTCAAGTCAGTTCCGACTCACAGCGACACTATGCACCACAGAATGAAACACTGCCCAGTCCTGCGCCATGCCCACAATCGCTGCTGTATCTGAGCCCATTGTTGCAGCCACTGTGTCAGTCCATCTCATTGAGGGTCTTCCTCTTTTTCGCTGACCCTGTACTTTAACAAGCATGCTATATAATGCATGTCTATTAATGAAAAAAATTAAAATATGAAAATAACTTCTGCAAACTGAAAACATATTTACATAATGACATGAGGACATATAAGAGTGGAAAAAAGTAGGATGTGAAACCTACAATACCCCCCACACACACATATTCATATATGTCGAGAAAAAATTGTACACCAAAATGGATTACTTTTATAAGCAGAGAAACGTTTAAAAAAATGTTTAAATTACATTCTTTACAAATCCCAAGTTTCTCCTGACTGGCCACTGAATCCACAGGCCACTAATTTGATCAGGCCCCTGAATGTGGGCACTGTCCTTCCTCACTGGTCCATCCATCTCTCCCAAAGACACCCACTTTCCAAAAGGATGACTGTCTTAGTCATCTAGTGCTGCTGTAACAGAAATACCCCAAGTGGATGGCTTTAATAAAGAGATATGTATTTCCTTGCAGTCTAGTAGACTAGAAATCCAAATTCAGGGCATCAGCTCCAGAGGAAGGCTTTCTCTCTCTGTCGGCCTTCTCATCAATCTTCCCCCTGACTAGGAGCTTCTCCGAGCAGGCATCCTGGTTCCAAAGGACACACTCTGCTCCTGGCACTGCCTTCTTGGCGGTAAGAGGTCCCCAATTCTCTGCTAGCTTCCCTTTCCTTTTATCTCTTATAAGATAAAAGGTGGTGCCAGCCACACCCCAGGGAAACTCCCTTTACATTGGATCAGGGATGTGACCTTAGTAAGGGTGTTACAATCCCAACCTAATCCTCTTTAACATAAAATTACCATCACAAAATGGAGGACAACCACACAATACTGGGAATCATGGCCCAGCCAAACTGAAAAACAGATTTTTGGGGGGACATAATTCAATCCATTACAATGATTTTGCCAGACAAAGGACTACTTGCTGAAGGATAAATTAATCATGCAGCTTTCCTCTATAACCCCTAATACGTCACTTTTCAATATAGGTCAAGAAAATTCCAGCTGTTACAAACAACCTCTCCTGTTAGCCAGAGAAAAAGAGTCAACATGTAAAGAGGTTGAGAGTGAAGGAGGAGGATAGTAGGAGCCAATGCTTTTCTCTCTTATCATTGGATTTCCTCATCAACCAACCATCACAGGTCACATTCATAGTGTGTATGATCTCTATTCTTTATGCAGGTGAATTATGCTGAGATTCTATGGGAATAAAGGAAATAGAAATTAGATCATCATATTGGTTTTGATATTCCAACTAATTTGGGGAGTTTATCATCAAGGCCAAGTTCATGCACAGCTGATTTTGTACAAAACAGTGTCCGGCATAATGTCTCCATCACAACATGAGTAATGAATTACAATCTGTTCATGCTTACAGACAGACCATTTGCCAATGTGCTTACTTCCTGTGACTGGGAAATTATGATAACTGCAAGACCACCTCTGCTACCTACCCCTGTGCTGGGCCTCTCCAGACATGGCATACGCTTTGGCTAGTAATGCGCTTGCCTCCGCGGTTCTCGGGCTGACTTCAGTGAAAACAGACACACAGATAGAATAGGCCTGGAATAAAGAAAATCATTACAAAATAAGGGTCCAAATGGCAGTGTTTCACTGTGGATTTTCTAGTGACTCTGATAGAATTGTCAGTTGATTAAGAGCCAATATATAGCTAATCCCAGAGTTAGATGACAGATGTGTTTGAGTCTCCCTAAGTAGGGAATCACTGCCTTGGTGGGGCATTTCCTGACATTTCTCCTAAATGTGATGTTAACAGTGTTGGATTGTAAGATTGTCTGTATGTCCTTCTTCAGGCTCATACTGTTTTCACATACGCTGTTGGATTGCAGTGCCCCTTTTCTATGGTACAGGAAATCTAGTACTTGCATCCTGTCTTAGTTGTAGATGATACTTGATTGAAGCCACAAGCAGGGTTCTCATTTGGAAGAGAGAAAAGGTGAGTTTAGCAGTTCAAGGGCAGTTTCAAGTACATGATACATAAATGTGCCCTAAACGGTTTTCATATGATAGCCTCAACATTCCTTTCTATGTTTTGTTTTCCTCTGGGCATTTGTCAATTTAGCTACCTCCAAGTGAAACACCCTTTTGTTATTTTAACCTTAGACTTGGAAATACAACCAGGTAGACTAGCTTAAAGGACAGATGACAGCATTATACCAAAACATCATGATTTTTCATTTAAAAAGCCTTTTGTGTTTGCTAAAGACTTAAGTTCAGTTGCTCCATGTGGCTTTTTCCTTGGGGTGGACTCATACTTGGCTTCCTCTTCCTAGCCCTGACAGAGACGAGAGAAGGAGCTGGGAGGGGAAGTGCTGCCACCAGACCTGGTCATGCAGCCAATGCACCCACCCTGAGTCAGTGTTCTCTGCCCAGGTCATTTAAGGTTGAAGAAGGGCTCTCGTGAGGATCTGGAAGGAAGTCAGGGTTAAAATGGAATCTATCCCACCCCCTTGCTCTTCTGGAAGCCCAAGCTTCCCTGGCCTTAGGAACAGGCCTGGAGCCAAACAAGTCCCCATGTCCTGATTCCAGCCAACCCACCAACCTGCTGCAAGTACTGGATGGCCTGCTGGTGGTTCCTCCTCAGCTGCTCAATCTGAGCAATTTCCTGGTACAGACTAATCAGATCGGATGTCTTTTCACCCTTGGCAGCAATGATGTTATCAGTTGCCTTTTCAAAGTATGCCAGGGCTAGGTTCAACCTCTGGATGGCCAAGGAGGCTCTAGAAGAAAAGGGAAAGTCACAGAGAGGCCACTTACTTTGCAGACACAAAAGTTCCAAGAGCTAAGCAATTTGGCCTCCATACGCCAATCATCTCCAAATCCAGCCCTGCAGTAAAGAGTAAACTCCTATTAACCTGCATTTTACCCATCTGGTTCCACTGACTGCCATACATTAAACCCATTACTATATCATGCTAGACTCTAATTTTATTAAAATGTAAATGGAAAAAGTGGTTTCCAGCAACTCACAAGATGGGATACTTTATCCATTGACATAGATTCTCTAAAAATCTAAATAAAATTTTATTGCTTCTGGCTCCCTCTCTTTCAGGCCAAAGAAAGTTTTTGTTTTGTTTTGCTTGATTTAGTTTGGTTTATTCTTCCTCAGTAAAAATGAAAAAGGATAGAGAACACAGCATAAATATCCTCCAAAGGGGGATGGTTAAATAAATTATGACATAGCCATACAATAAAATACTTCACAGACTTTAAAAATAAAGTTTTCTTTTTATACTAACAGTATGGGAAGATAGTCAAAATGTGCTGCAAGATATAAAACTGTACCTAAGGTATCTCTCTCTCTCACACACACATAAACACACACACACACACACACACATAAATAAAGAAAAGATTAGAAGGAAAAAGATAAAATATCCAAAGCAGTTGTGTCTGGGTGTTGATATTACAAATGACTTTTATTTTCTTTCTCATACCTGTCTACATTTTCAAATTTTCCATGACAAAATTGGGAACATGCTTTTTAAAATTGAGGAAAAAATGGTATTTTGTTGAGCTTATCTTTCTAGAGAAAGCAAGGTACAAGAAAATCAGTAGACCAAAGCTCTATAGTTATTAGCTTTATGAGCATTCTGAGAGCCTAACTTTCCTTCCAAATAAAACAAGATTGTTGTTTGTGTGTGCCATCGAGTTGATTCCAACTCATACTGACCCCGTGTGTGTCAGAGTAGAACTGGGCTCCATAGGGTTTTCAATGGCAGATTTTTCCAGAAGTAGATCGCCAGGCCTTTCTTCCGAGGTGCCTCTAGTTGAATTTGAACCTCCAACTCTTCAGTTAGCAGCCAAGCGCGTTAACCATTTACACCACCCAGGGACTCAAAATACAGTTAAGAATATCTAAATCTCAAGGTTGTTATGAAGATTAGGTTAAATATTATATGTAAAATCACCTAACTTGTAGTAAATATACAATCAGTATTATTTCCCCCCTCATACCTTGCCCCATCTTTGTATTCCCAGGTTGAATTAAAAAATACGTATATATGCATGTGTGTGCATATATATAAAATTATTTTAACTAAGGCATTCTAACAACAGTTACACTTTTTTTTTTTTTTTAAAGTTAGAATGTTTATCCTTCCCTCAAAGACTAGGATTAATAATCAGGAGAGCACTGGTATGGTATCTGATAATTCTTCACACAAAAAAAATTTATTTTCACCAACCAGATCATAATGAGAGATTGGCTTGAACAATCTTGCTTTAGTTTCCCCACCCCTAAAATGGGAAAATGGACTTGTCCTTACTAGGTATTTGGTCACTATCAAACATAACTCCATGTGGCACAGAGGGTGAGCTATGGATTCAGATGCCTCAGTTACAATTCTACCTCTTTTACCAACTAGCTGTGTCACCCTGGGTTGCTTAAACTGTGTCTTAATTTTTTTATCTGTAAAATGAAAATAATAAAAATACCTACCACATAAGCTTGTGGTGAGGACTGAATGAAATAAATCATGTAAAGCACTTACAACAGTATCTAGTATGTAGTTACACTTAATGTGCATTACAACACTTAGAACAGTGCCTTTACAAAGTAGGAACTCAATAAACAGCATACAATGAATGAATGAAAGGATCACTAACATTTATTCTGAAAAGGGAACTAGGCTATTTTTCACACAGGCACAAAACCTTAGGCACTGCCCCATGTGACAGCAGCCTCTAATTTATGGCCCTATGGGCTTTGTCAGTAGTTTGATTTAGCTTTGGGCGTTCAGACATCTCCCCACCATTTCCCACTTGACTTCTAGATTCATGGTTGTTTCGAGGAGGCAGACATGACGCATGCATTTCATTTACTCACCATTCCGTCATCTGCCCTACTGGGCCAAGTACTTACAAATTTTGGAAACAGATTGGTTTCAAGGATATAAAGATATTTGAAAAATCTAGGAATAGTAACCCTTTCACTATTTTTTTTCTCCTGATAATCTGATGGGCCTGCTCTCATTTCTAAATATTCTGATTCTCAGAGGATTCCTAACTCAAATGCAAAACAGTTAAGTCTTGTTCTGGCTTGAAGAAATGCTGTGAACTTTGCTTCCATATGAAACAAAACTTTCCTTAAAAACTCATGGGCTGCAACTTAAAGAATATAATCAATGTCACTGAATTGTATATGTAGAAACTGTTGGTGTATGTTTTGCTGTGGATATTCTCAACAAAAAAAAAATGCATGAACTGTGCATAGCTTTCATGGGTCTCCAATAAACTGTCTTCATTAAGTGCTCCTTCTTCATCTGTTAAGATGTCACCTTTAATGACAAAAGCAGGTGGCGAGAGAGAGAGAGAGAGAGAGAGAGAGAGAGAGAGAGAGAGAGAAAATAACGTAGTTCTAGAATACACTTGAGAGGTAGTATGAGGAAAGGTTGAGCCTCTGAGTTCAGATCATGGATCCAGCACTTACAAGATCTGTCACCTCTGATTTCAGATCATGGATCCAACACTTATAAGATCTGTCACCTTGGACAATTTGTTTAACCTCAACTTTAGTTTCCTTGCTCACTCTGATGAGGTAATAACTGTACCAACTACCTCATGGTGGTTGTGAGGATTAAACGGGGCAGTGCACTTAAAGCTCCGAGCACAATGTATACCCTCAGTGAACATAAGCCTTGTTTATTACCATTTGAGTTTCTATATTTTCCCCCCAAATATTTCTCTTCCCTTTTGTAGAGAGTACAGAACACTTTTGTAATGCCAGGTCTCATTCATAAAAGCATAAATGTCTCTAAGCCCAGTGCTTACCTGCCCAAAGCAACAGTTAGGTCTTTCTCTGAAACTTGTAATCCACAAATGCCTCCCTTATCTAATTCTTTCAGCTCCTTCATGCTTCTCTCCGCCTTCTGCAGGCTGAAATAGGCCTCTCTACCAGTGAAATGGTCAAGGAAAATGCCAGGCACACAAACGAAGCCCCACTGCCCAGAGACAGCAGTTGATAATCAAACAAAAGGGTGCCATGGGAAAATGGAGCAGTATTTGAAAATGGGCACTTAACAAGGGGCTCCATTCTCCAGCATATGCTATCGAGAAGGGAGAATTCTTCAGAAAAGGACAAGGGCCTTGGGTTTCCTGTGGTGGCTGCCTGAATCCAGGGCTGGGGTGGGTGGCAGGCCTCTGGAGGAGTGAACGGAAACTGTAAGTTACACTAGATTTCCTTTAGAGGCATCTACTTCATGACAACAGTTATTCATTTTTCCCAAGTTCGTTCCTCTGAATGGAAAAAGAGAGGAACTAATTCTGCTGAAAGGGGGGCTTTTGCTGGGCTGTTTAGAAAGTACAAGCAAAAGCAGGGTTTTGTTGAGAGACTAACAGCAGGAAGGAAAATCCCCTTAATTTCCAAATATCCTTTTAGTTCCTTTCTTTTCAGTAGCCCCTGCTAGGTATTACAGTAGAAGACCACAGATCAGATTTTACAAGTTGATCATCAGTACAGAAGGGGAAGGAGCCCTGCTGGTGCAGTGGTTAAAGCACTCAGCTGCTAACCAAAAGGTCAGTGGTTCGAACCCACTAGCGGCTCCATGGGAGAAAGATGTGACCGTCTGCTCCCATAAAGATTTACAGCCTTGGAAACCCTATGGGGCAGTTCTACCCTGTCCTATATGGTTGCTGTGAGTCAGAATCAACTTGATGGCTACGGGTTATTCGGTTTTAGAGACAGGGAGCTGTAGAGAAGAGAGACTGGGGACACGAAGGCTCTACGAGTGCTCATGATTATTCAAAAACATGAAATGCCCTTAACAGTTTTGAAGAGAGATGGTCCCAAAAGGCTGCCAAAATCACAAGCTTTTTGAGGAGAGGGACATTTAACAGTCCTCCTCTGGGAATATAGGGAACTACATCTTTTATCTATTTTGCTTGGCCTGTGGCTTCAAGAGCCGTACTATCAAGAGCATTTCAAAAAAAAAAATGATGGTTACAATCACCTGGGGAGCTTTTAAAAATCTCAATGAACACACATACCCCAGACCTATTACATCAAAATCTCTAGGGTGGGACCCAGACATCAGTAATTCTCAAAGCTCCCCAGAGGATTATGATGTGCAGCCTTGTTTGCCAAACAGTGCTTGAAATGACCACCTATTTTCTCCCTTCCTGCACTACCTCCAACCAGTCACTCATGTCCTCGTTTTTCTCAAACCTGCCCCCACATCATTGCTAATACTGATTTTCTTGGGTGCCCAGTGAAGACAGACTCAGACAGACTTCCAACTGGCTAACTGGGGCTACAGATGTGTCCCCAGGGAGATCCCTCCCATGGCTCAACTCAAGGTGGATACGAGTAGACACAGGAGGGAAGTTCATACCCTTCTAGGTGGAGATAAGAGGTTTGTGGAGGGCTTAAGTATTGGAACAGAGCTACAGGGTTTTGGCTCAATCTCCCACCCTGGGTGTGAGAGGACCTATCTGACATGTGTGGCCTACAGCCCTGATCCCTGGACCCCACGAAGAAGGGAAGGATATTGGTTCTGCAGGAGCCAGGCCACTCCCAGAGTGTAGTAGAGCACGATCAGCGTTTCCACGATTTCCTTTTTCTCCTTGTTTGAGGTCGTGTTTACCTTCCAGGTTAGCAGCGTGCTCCTGGCTGACTCAGCATGTTTCTTGGCCTGAGCTGGGAGGCCTGGGGAAGTTTGACGGTGGGTGGCAAGAAACAAAGATTAAAAAGACATGATTCAGTGAAGACACTCCTGAGAGGAGATAAGATGGGCAGTGTGATTATTATATGGTCTATAGTAATGTCTCCCAAATATGGCTGTGCACCAGAATTATCTGGAAAGCTTGTTAAGAATATAGATTCCTCAGACCCACTGAGTTGGAATCTCTAGAAGAATGGGACCCAAGAAGCTATATTTTGAACAAATTCAACAAGGGATTCTTATGCAGCCATCCCTGCATTTGTCGGTAGACCTCGTTTGGAAACCATTGATAGAGATAGGAAGGAAAGCTGAGTATCCCTCTCCCAGTTCTGACATTAATGCCATGTGACCTTTTCAACTCGCAAAACTTCTTCCATGCTTCGAATGTAGAATGACAACAATAATTACAGAAGCTGCCCCTTACTAAACACACAGAGACAGTGTAGCAACCAACTAGGTTATGCCATAGAGTGCTGTGCTTTGGGCTTTCTGGGAAAGGCATTCTATAAATACAAGAGCTTATGAATGCAATTACTTCCATCTGGAGAGTTTTTCAATCCAAGATGAAGCTAATGATACTGACTGGTCACACACATATAAAAAGAATCCAACTTCTAAATGCAATGAGGCCCCTCACTAAGAAGACAAAGGGAATGCCAAACTCCTACCAGAGAGAACTTGTGGGGTTTTGTCCCCCTTGTTTTCTAACTAAAGGATGGTATTCCTAGGCACTTAGTCGAGCTGCTAGTTGTCCAGTTAATAGAGGGAGACCTGGGAACATTCAATTTACGAGATTACTTCTTTAACTTCCGGCCTCACCTGTGTCTAGTGATCCCTGATGGGGAAGGGGAAGCCCTGGGGAAAACAGAAAGGCCATCAAAGGACATATCCTAGGAGTTACCCTCCTCCCTCCTGAAAACAGTAATGGCTGGTGTTCACTTTCAGCAGGCACCAAGGGCTGATAAACATACCCATCACTGCCACGTAGGCCCAGTGCACCCCTAATCCTGATGCCATATTCCCCCTTTGCAACACCAGCCCCACGTCCTACTCAGCTTGCACTGCCTTTGGCCCTTGGAACTTGGTTTCACGATCTGGGTGCAAGCCAGTGGCAATAGGGCTAGTTTGCAAAGACTTGTCTTTTGATGCCTGTGGCGCTCACATGTTCCAAATGTGCTGGACCTCCTTAATGAGTTGCAACAATGGGAGGGGACAAAGCCTTCTCTGGGAGAACCCTAAAAGTGATCCAGGAACCAAGAAATCTTTGTAGAACGCTCATAGACGTCATGTTCTATAGGTTTCAACTGGAAATATAGACTCTGTCTCTCCCAAGGAGAAGACTGTGTCATAAGTTACCAGACAGCAGTGGCTCTCCAAGTGACTGTGCATCATGAACACCCTGTTAACATGCAGATTCCTGGGCCTCCATTCACAGAGTCAAAGGTGGGAAGTAAGAATGCACATCTATAATAAGCACCTAGGTGATACTGTACAGGTAATTTGAGAACCACACTCTGAGAAACACTGAGTTAGTAAAATCTTTTTACAGGAAGTGAGGAGCCCTTCTAGGGCTTGAGGAAGGAGCAATGAAGTAGTAAACTCGCAGAAAACTCTGCCTGGGACATCAGAAGCTGGAGCTTCTGTTTCAGAGACCGAGACAATAAAGCAGGAAACCAAGAGAGTCTTTTTATCAAATAGGTTTTCCACAACCAGGGTGTTAGGAAAGGCAGCAACCAAATTCAGATGCTTTCCTGGAAAGTGGTATCATATGCAGGGTCAGGAGGAGAAAGAAAGGTGAAACAGGGGGAGCTACTGAAAACCACCCCTGAATCAGCACAACTACCCCTCCAGGCTCACTGTTGTTACTGCTGTTGTGTGCTATCGACTCAACTCTGACTGTGGAGTTGATTCTGACTCATAGCAACCCTATATGACAAAGTAGAACTGCCTCATATGGTTTCCTAGGCTGTAATCACCACGTCTTTTCTCCCGAGGGGCCGCTGGTGAGTTCAAACTGCCAACTTTTTGGTTAGCAGCCAACCGTTGTGACACTAGGGTACCTTATGAAGGACACAGAAAAGGTAAATACATAGAGATCAGAGTTTAATAGCGGTTAACAGAGGTGGGAGATAGGTGGGAGGGAGGGGGAGGGAGGGAATTACTGTTTCAGAAGCACTGAGTTTTTGTTTATGGGGTTGAAAAATTTGGCAAAAGACACTGGTGATGGTTGCACAGCATGACTGATATAACTGATCTCACTGAATTGTATATGTGAAAAACGTCAAACTGGCAAATATGGTGCCTGTAGCGCCATGTGCAAATGTAAGCATACATTCTCATTTCTCTCCTATACTTTTACAACAATAAAAAGAGGCAATTAATAGCATCTAACAGGTAGAGTTGTTACAAGGATTAATTTAAATTAATCATGAGAAAGGATTAAACAGTGTCTGACACAGAGGAATGAAGTATTTTGAATAAGTATTTGCTATCATCATTATTGAAGCCCTAGTGGCTCAGTGGTTAGGAGCTTGGCTGCTAATCAAAAGGTCAGCAGTTCGAATTCACCAGCCTCTCCTCTGTCCTATAGGGTCACTATGAGTCGGAGTCGACTCAACGGCAACGGGTATCATCATTACTATTACCAAGGTCTCTTCCTGTATTAAGTAATTCACTATACTTGTTCTTCCTTTGGACATTTTTCTAGTCAGAGATGCTTACAGAATCTCTGTAAAAGGGCTGCATTCTCAAATGCAAACTCGATTCAGATTGGTATTAAGCTTCCTGCATGTCAGATTACCTGGGTTTTATCATTCCTTGCTTTTTCACGTGTACCACTTTTGTTTTCCCCAAGTAAACAGAGCAAGTAAGGCTCATGACTTATGCTTCTTTGTCTACACTTTGTGACACCTGTAACAGAGCCCTGAGTACCTGGAAAGTTTCCAGTCATAACACGCTGATTGATTAATTTATGACTTCATTAATAATAAGAAAAATATCAAGAACCTGTTTGTACATGTTAGTGTATTCTCCTTCCTGAACACCAAACTAAAACCAACGAAATTCATTGCTGTCGAGTCAATTCCAACTCATAGCAACCCTATAGGACATAGTAGAACTGCCCCATAGAGTTTCCAAGGAGCAGCTGGTGGATTCAAACTGCCAACCTTTTGGTTAGCAGCCCAACGTATAACCGCTGTGCCAACTTGAAAACAGTTCACCACTAGGAGGCACACCACTCTGGTGTTCTCCAATTGCCCTTTTCTCAGCTGCTTTATCACTGGGCTTCCTAGGATTTTCATCAGGTCATAAGGCAACAGAGTTCCACTTCGTGCCAAAGTTTCCCTTACTATTTCACTATTACTATGGAGCCCCAGTGGCACAGTGGTTAAGGGCTCAGCTGCTAACCAAAAGTCAGCAGTTCAAATCCACCAGCCGCTCCTTGGAAACCCTATGGAGCAGTTCTACTCGAGGCCCTATAGGGTCACTATGAGTCTCAATCGACTCGACAGCAATGGGTTTTTTTTTACTGGGCCAACCAACACCCTTTTACACTTCTGCTTTGCCAAGGCCTCATATTCTCTCATGTTGTTGGCTACTGAACCCCATTCCATCAATTACTCCATTTTTTAAAACCTTCCAACTCTCTCTCCTAACTGGCTGCTTCCCCTCTGCCAAAAATCTTCCTGGTCCTCCTTATTTTGTAAAACAGCTTCACTTGACTCTTCTGCCTTCTCTGGCTACCCTCCTATTTTTTCATCACACTTTCAATATATAAACCCATTGCTGTCTAGTCAAATTCTGACTCACAGCGACTCTTACATAGTAAGTAGACTATGTGTCTAGTCTACTGGTCCCTGTTCCTTCTCATCCACTTTCCCCTGGTCGTTGGGATCTGGCTTCTGTTCCAGCCGTTTTGTAGACACTGTTCTCCTAAAGTTCCCAAAGACCTCCTGATAAAAAAAATCCAGCCACTGTTTCTGAAGCCCCATCTTGTTGCAGTACCAGACATTCTCATCTGCTTGGCTTCTCCCCTTGGCTCCCAAGACACTGAACCAACTTAACTAATCAGTTGCCATTGAGTTGATTCCAACTGATGGTGGCCCCATGTGTGTCAGAGTAGAACTATGCACCACAGGGTTTTCAGTGGCTGATTTTTTGGAAGCAGATAACTAGACTTTTCTTCTGAGGCACCTCTGGGTGGACTCGAACCTCCAATGATTCAATTAGCAGCTGAGCATGCTAACTGACAGCACCACCCAGGGACTCTCCACTAACTTGGCTCTCCTTTATAAAAACAAACAAACAAAGAAAAAACCTCTTTGCCATTGAGTTGATTTTCACTCATGGTGACCCTACATGTTACAAAGTAGAACTGAGCTCCACAGGATTTTCTTGGTTGTAAAGTTTACGGAAGTAGATTGCCAGGCCTTTCACTTGGTGCACCACTGGGTAGACTCAAACCACCGAACTTTCCATTAGCAGCCAAGTGTAAATTGTTTGCACCACCCAAGGACCTCTCCTTTATGAACTTTCTCTAATTGATTCTTTGCTAACTCTTTACCAGGGTGCTTTATTCTCCTCGAGAATCCCTGAGTGGTGCAAATGGTTAACATGCTCAACTGCTAACTGAAAGGTTGGAGGTTCCAGGCCACCCAGAGGCACAGAACATAGGCCTGTTGAGCTCAAAAAAACCAAAACCAAACTGGTTGCTATTGAGTCGATTCTGACTCATAGCAACGCTATAGGACAGAGTAGAATTGCCCCATAGGGTTTCCAAGGAGCAGCTGGGTAGATTTGAACTGATGACTTTTTGTTTAGCAGTCAAGCTCTTAACCACTGTGCCACCAGGGCTCTGTCCAGTGACCTATTTCTGAAAAATCAGCCACTGAAAACTCTTCAGAGCACAGTTCTACTCTGACACACATGAGGTTGCCATGAGTTGGAATCCACATGAAGGCAACTGTGTTTTTTTCCTCTTCCATTAATGTGACCATTCCCAATGATTTGTCTTTTAGCTACTTCCTCTTCTTCTCTTTTTCCCTCTCAGAGGTATAATCAACTCCATAACTTCAACCTTGGCCTCCATGCTTACAATTTCCATTTCCCCTCCCAAGTTCTGATCTCAAATATTCTTTCATGCTTATGATTTGCCTTCTCTCCTCCTGAGTTCTGGCTCCCAATTTCAATATGTTATATTCAAAATCAGTTTAAAAAAAAAAACAAAAACCTGGACTCATCATTCCTCTCCTCAGACTACTTCCTTTTCATGACCTACCTATCTTTGAAAGTGGCACCTTCTGGGGCCTGAAACTTGAGGATAGTCTTTGGGTCTCACTTTTCCTCACCTCCAAATCGAACACCATGTCCTGCTAATTCTTCCTTCACAGTTTTTCTTAAAATTATCATTTTTCAATAGGTAATACATTTTCAGAGAAGCCCTTGTGGCACAGTGGTTAAGCACTCAGCTGTTAACCGAAAGGTCAGTGGTTTGAACTCACCAACTGCTCCACTAGAGAAAGATGTGGCAGTCTGCTTCCATAAAGATTAAACCAAAAAAGCAAATCCATTGCCATCAAGTCGATTCTGATTCATAGTGACCCTATAGGACAGAGCAGAACTGCCCCATAGGGTTTCCAAGGAGTGGATGGTGGATTCAAACTGTTGACCTTTTGGTTAGCAGCTGAGCTCTTAGCCACTGCACCAACAGGGCTCCTCCATAAAGATTACAGCCTTGGAAACCCTATGGGGCAGTCCTACTCTGCACACATGGAGTTACCATGAGTCAGAATCAACTCGACGATAACTAACAACATATTCAAATGTGTGTATGTACTAGTCCCCTGTTGATGGATTCTTGAGTTGTTTCCAATCTTTTACTACTGCAGACAATACTGCAAAGAATAATCTTATCCACACATCATTTTATAAGTGTACAATTTAGGAAATATTCCCAGAAGTAGGACTTCTAGTTTAAAGGATAATTGAATATGCCCTTCATAGATTCTTGAGTCCTCACCTTCTCACCAGTTCCCACTGTCCCTAGTCTGGTTTTGGACCTAGATGACTGAGACAGCTCCTGTTCTAGCTATCACTGCTACATTAATCTTTCCAAAATGGCACTTTGATTTTTTTCATCCTTCTTCTTGAAAATCTTCAATAGCCCTTCTTGCCTATAAATTACAAGTTCTTACAAATAAACTACAAATTCCTTAGCCTATATTTAAAACCACTATGGTCTGCCCATCTCCTCCTTTGTATCCTCCTTTCCAGGTTCATTTTACCAGTCCTAATCTTAGCCAGACAAGTCTGCTCACTGCTTTCTAAACAAACGAACTTTCCTACCACTGTACCTTTGTCTATGCCTTTCTCTTCATCAGAAATGTCCACCTTTCACTCTGCCTACCCAAACCCTAACTCATTTTTTAAGGTTCTGCTTGAATGCCAACTCCCCCGTTGAATCTGTTACTAACCACCCAACTTTCTCAATGCACTTTATTTAAGCACTTTGTTTAAATCAATTAAAGGGCATTTATCTTATAATGCCTTCAACTGTAGTTATGTCTCCATCTATCTTACCTTCCATACTAGGTTGTAAGTTCTTTGAGGGCAAAGACTATGCTTCTGTATCTTATATTTCCCAAAGTGCCTTTCACAGTACTTCACATGTAGAGGTTTCTCCCTAAATACTCTCTGAATGACTATTTACTGACAAAATTAGCCTTTTGGTTTGACCCCCATGCTCTAATGCTGGAAAAGGCTCACAGGGAAATGAGGAAAGCAGGTCTGGTGGCTGAATAACATGCACATGTGCAGCAAGGCATGACCAAGCAACGCCACACATATACTGCCTACACAGAAGGCTAGCTCATACATTCTGTTCATTTTAAAGCAGTTACAGGCTTAATGACAAAAAAACTAAGTGGAGCTCAGCAAGCACTTCATCCCTCTTGAAAGTTAATGAGTTTTAAAAAGTCTTAGTTGTTTTATTCCCTGACCATAGACTTTTTAAAAAGTTAAAGGTCAGGACAACAGTTGAAATAAAGGGCACTGGGCTGCTCTCAAAGAAGGTCACAGTCATAATCTATTGCAGAAGAACTCCAGGCTGGGCACCACAAAGTCTGGGTTCAAGGCTGGGCAGTTATACCATGTGGGCACTTCATCTAATCAAGTTGTTTTTCCCATCTACAAACAAACAAAAATCCTTTCTATACAGGAAAACTTTTTCCCTCTAACTTACTACCCCAAAAGTGGTTCTCCATTCAAGCAGCAGGAAGAACTGAATTAAGGAGACAAAAAATGATGTTCCCACCATCTTTTCTTATGTGAGCTATTTAACTATCTTGATTCAGCCTGGAATCTAATAGGAAAAGTACAACTCAAAGTCAGTTTGTAGCTGATGATGGAAAGGGTTGATTTCATAGTCCATAATTCTGACAAAAGTGATCTAACCAAGCCAGTGGAGACAGCACCTGGCTTGCCCTAGGTTCAGACAAAGCTCCCCATGAAGCACTTCTTGTATCCTTCCATTCCTCCCCCTCAAGTTCAAGTCATCATTATCTGAAGCCTGAATTCCAGCAAGAGTCACCTATCTCATCTCCCTGAATCTGGGCTGTCCCAGGGCCCAAGTATCATACTTGTCAGTGCCACGTCTAGTGCTAATGACCTACCAATTACCAAATCCATGCATCTCGCTTCAGCGTTTACCTTATTTGACTGTCTACCATCTGAAACTGTTGAAAACTATGCTGCACTTCTTCCTGAAATCTTCACATCTCCCTTGACACTGCCCCTCCTGATTCTTCTATTTCCTTTGCTGGCTTGTCTTCTGCTACTCATTTGTAAGGTTGGTGTTCCTTAGCTTTCTATCTTCTGTCTCTTCCTCTCTCTTTCTACATAATACTTATAATCAATTTCATCCACTCCTATGGCCTCTATTATTTCCTAGGTGCTAATTCCTCTCAAACTGACAACTTCCCCAGCTTCAGACCCACCTTTCAGTTGCCAAGCAAGGAACGTCAACCAGGTTGTTCCACAGGTACCTCACACTGGCCATGATCTTGCTACTGAAATCAGACTCAGTACCTTCCATCTGCCAACAAATATTCATTGAACCCTGACTGCAAAGTTCCTCCCCTGATGGAAATTATACTTGTATTTCAGCTTTAGCAAACATTCTTCCCCTATCCCTTCTAGTAGCACCATTTCTCTAGAATCACCTTTCCCCAAGCCAGACTTTCCAGGTACTTGAGTTCTGCCCTTGAAGCACCAGTCCTATTATTGGGCCTGCCTCCTTGATGCCAGCTCACCTGCCTGTCCTTCCCCTGTTGACCTGTGGCTGGAAATTCTGATACTGTCCTTTGCCCATGTGCAGTTGTTGGCAAGTCATTTAGCCTTTTTGTGCCCCAATGTCCTCATCTGCAAGCTAAGGATAATAATAGTATCATCTCCCTCCAAGGCATATTGTGAGGATTAAATAAGACTAGCTTGGTACACATTAAAAGTACTCAATATCATTGTCATCATTATTCTCTTTATTACTGAGATCCCCACCATCCTGTCTCAACCATGGACTTTCTCCTCCACTTGAGGAGGTGTGAATTGGGGGCAGAAAGGAACCTCTCATCATCTCCCCCTACCCAAAGTGGTTGTATGTGGGCTCAGTTCATCCCTCCCTCACAGGATGGCCCACCCACATCCAACTATGGAAACCAAGTACCTCTCAGTGTCAGGTAGCCATAAGCCAGGTTGGCCAAAGCCTGGGCACATTTCCAATGCTCTTCTCCAAAAATAATGCGAGAAAGGATGACACAGCGAATCAGCTCCTGGTTTGCTTGGGTATTCTGTGGAAAGCAAGTAAGTCATTAATTTATTTTTTGAAAAGGAAAAATATCCCCAGCCCACATTCTTGTCACTGGAATACACACATGAATTTACCTTTCATCTTTTTTTCTCTTTCCTTACCATTCCACTTGCAACCCATCAAGTCCTGTTAGCTCCACCTTAATCCTAAATCCTCAAACCAAGCTCTTCTCCTTATTTCTGCCATGAGTACCTAGTCCAAGCAACCCTCATCTTTAACCTGCCTGACCACAACAGCCTCTCCTGCTTTCTCTTGCCCCTCAGTCTACTTTCTCCATGATAGCCAGAATGATTTGTTTTAACCTTTTATTGTGGAAAATTTTCAAAATATACAAAAATAGCATGGATAATAAATCACTTGGCTTCATCATCAGTTATCTACTCATGGACAATCTTGTTTCATATCTACACTCCCCATCCACCTACCTTTCCCCTTTATTATTCTGAACAAATTTAAGACACATCTATTAATATTTCATAAGTTATCTCTAAAAGATAAGGACTTAAAAAAAATCACAAAACCAATATCTACCAAAAAATTAACAATAATACCTTAATATAAATATATAGTCTCATAAATCTATTTTTTTTTAGTTTGACTCAGAATCCAATTACAGTCTACACATGAGATCAGTTGCCAGATCTCTTAAGTCTCTTTTCAACTATAGGTTCCCCCTCTATTATGAATTATGCCCCCCCAAAAAACATATATTGAAGTCCTAACCCCTATACCCCTGTTTGGAAATAGGGGGTTTCTTTTGTTATGTTAATGAGATCATACTGGAATAGGGTGAGTCCTAAACCTAACCCCTTCTAAGTGGTAGCTTATAAAAGGAAAAAAAAACAGACACAGAGAACATACACAAAGGGGAAGACAGACACCATGTAAAGATATATCTAGAAGCAGCCAAGGAATGCCGAGGTTACAAAAGCGGAAAGAAGGATCTTCCTCTACAGCCCAGAGACAGAGAAAAAGGCAGAGAGTGCCTAGCCCTGCTGAAGCTCTGAATTCAAAATCGTAGCATCCAGAACTGTGAGAAAATGAATTTCTGTTCTTGTAGGCCACCCATTTGCATTATATTTTGTTATGGCAGCACTAGGAAACTAAGACACCCTTCATCTCTAATTCTTTTTTGTGCAAATTATTTGTTAAAGAAACTGGGTCATTTGGTCTACAGTGCTTCCCACAGAGGTGAATTTTGTTGATTCATTGTGTCCCTCCACTCTGTTCTGCCTTTGTATTAGTGGTTGGATTTAGAAGATTGGCTAGTTTTAGGCTTGACTTTTTTTTTTTTCCTTTTTTAGAAAGACTACTTCATAAGTGGTGGTGTGTTCTTTCCAGGGCCTTGAACCAGTTTGTTGCAGTTCGAACACCTGCTGAGAATTTGCATTTCTCTCCCAGACATACTGAATCAGAATCTACATTTTAACAAGATCCCCAGGGGATTCTTATAGATCCCTATTTTGTTAAAATGTAGATTCTGATTAGGTATATCTGGGTGGAACGGCAAATTCCCAGCAGGGGTTCGAACTGTAAGGAACCATTTCAAAGCCCTGGTTCTTTCATCAAAATACAACTTATTTCAGGTTTTTTTGTCTGATGTTAGAATAACTGGATGGATTAATTCATAAGAGACTATAAAATGTTTATATGATAATTGTATCATTCTTTCATTTATTAGCTGGTATAATTCTATAAAAGGAAATTGCCTTTGTCTACTTTTTGTTACCCACTAGTATAGCTCATATTAGAAAGGGAAGCTACACAATTTATTCTTTCCCCTTACTTGCCAGCTTTCAACATAATGAGTTCATTTACTAGTATCCTCCATGGTGACCAACAAGGTTTATTATTATTATTAATTTATAGATTTTTAGACATATTTGATGTGGTGGCATAATCTTTTAATATAAACTAGACCATGTGACTCTCCCATTCAAAACCTTCTGACAGCTTCTCGCCTTTTATTCTAAATAAAATCCAAAGTCCTTACCATGGCCTCCAAAATAAATAAATAGATAAAACCAAACTTGTTGCCATCAAGTCAATTCTGACTCATAGCAACCTTACAGGACAGAGTAGAACTGCCCCATGGGGTTTCCAAGGAGCAGACGGTGGATCTGAACTGCCAACCTTTTGGTTGGCAGCTGAGCTCTTAACCACTGCACCACCAGCGCTCCATGGCTCTGCATAACCTGGCCCTACTCTAATGAGCCCCCTGACTTCACTTCCTACCACTCTCTCCTCCTCTTCTTACTCACTCTGCGAGAGCCATACTGACCAACTGTTCTTCAACATGACAAACTCATTCTAACTCGGGGATTTTGCCGTTGCTATTCCCCCTGCTTGGGACACTCTTCCATGTGGTTCACTCTCTCATTTCATTTTGTTCACCTCAGAGAGGCCTTTCTTGGCCACTTTACCTAAAATAGCCTCTCATCACATCCCTTGCTATCCCCTTACCCATTTTATTTTTTTTCATAAAACTTACCTCTGTTTGATGTTGTATTAACTACTGTGTTTTGCTTGTTTGTCTATTTTCTGACTCCCTAAATAGAAGATAAGTTCCTTGAGGACAGAAGTTCATACCTCACGTTCACTGCTGTATGCCCTGTGCCTGGCACAGAGAAGAGACTCATTTCATAGTCATAGTTCATCTATTAGCAAGGATAGGGCTGGGGTAGGGAAAGAGCTTCCTCGCCCCTAGAGAACTGATAGGCAGAGCTCTCTTAGAAATCATAAAATTGTATTGTCAAGTCATAGATTTCAGTAACTTTTAAACTACAGCCATCTATTGGCTGTATCAACAGGCAAAGTCAGGCATTTATTTCCTGGTGAGGTGAAAACAGCACATCAAGGAATCAAAAGCCTGGACTTTCAGCCCTGGTTCTAATGTTTACTGAAAATATTGCTTTGGCAAAGATCACCCTGAGTCTCTGCTTCCTTCTCTGAGATTTGGAAACCTATCCCGTCTACCTCATAAGAGTTATTGTGAGGAAAAACATGAGTCAGCATCGAAGTGATCCAAACTTAAAAAGTGCTACGTAAATGTAACTGGCAGGTACAGCATGCCTTATGTGGGTTCAAGGACTGCTCTCCCTCCTGACCCCTATTCTCCCACCTAACCTGATGCTTCATCTGCTCCCTGCTCAAATATACGGAAACAAACGTTAGAGGGACACTTTCTGTGATGCTTTAAATGCCATCTATTCTGTCAGGATTTACGAGTGCTCACCATGGGCTTCCCACAGTAACAACTAAGTTCTATTTTGAAGCAGCAGCACAATACCATTAAAAAACAAACAACAACAAAACCACTGGACTGGGAGTTCCAAACCTTGTGTTCTGGTCCTGGCTTTGGACATTCTGTATTCATCCTTCCCCAAAATCCCTGCCCTGAAGAAACTGAAACAAGCAACATGGGCTATAGAGGTCAACCCAGTACTGCTGCTGCGGCTGGTGGCAATGTCCCAGCCCTTCAGAGCTGTGAGGACTGGGTATGGTGAAAGCCCTGCTATCCCTCAGATCTAACTCCCAAAGTCGAAATCTTTGTCATTATCCAAACTGACCAAGGAGTTTTAAGCCTTCAAAGCTCACACTTGTACTCCACGGCAGACAGTACTTAACTGCTTCTAGAAATGATCTTTCTAGGCTGGATTTGTGAGATACTAATGGGTCCAGGCCAGGACAATTCTGCTTTGCAAGCCTTCTGGGTAAATTACAGAGGACCCATCTAGGGAGGTATCAGCCTCTGCCTCTGAGGTAACTCCTAGCCTTTCCTAAGCCAGCTGCAGACTGTTTTATCACATTTGTACCTCAAGATCATTTTCTTCCTTGGCCAGGAAGTCAGTGTAAAAATTCTTCTGTTGATAGATCATGCTCTCGAAGCAAGCTGGTGCCTGCATTCAAATATTGACGGGTGTAACTGTGCTGTCTCAGGTTCCTGGATTTTGAACACTCTCGCTTATTCCCTTGCTCTGAGATCCTAGTTCCCAAGTCCTCAACTCACTCCTAGAAACTCATACCTGGACTCTCTGACCTCTGCAGCCACCTCCTGTTTCTGATCCTTTGGTTTATGATTCCACTATAACCACAGGCATCTTACCTGTATTCTTATCAAGCCTGAGCCCAGATCTCTGCCTGGCTACTCGTCCTCAGCCTCCTACCTCAATATCCTAATCCCTTCTGAGTGGTGTCTTATAAAAAGGGAAAACAGACACAGAAAGGTACACACACAGGGGATTACTCAAGGTGTACTTGTTACTCGAGATGTACTATCCTGAAACCTTCCAAGGAAAATTTAAAAAAAAAAATTTTTTTTTAACTTAAAGGTAATCCAACAGCAACAGAAAGAATCAAACACTATTTTTGAGTTTAAAACTAGGAGCACGAGTACTCCAAGGAAGAAAGCACAGTGAACCATGTGTGCTACACCAAGCCAGATGGGCTGGCTCCCCGACTATGCTTTGCTGTTTTCTCCCACTGTACAAAGAAATCAAATACCTTCCTCTACTACTTCATGCACATCAATCTGCAGTTGAGGTAGAGCTTCTCGAATCATGGATGCTATTTTTAAATTGAAACAAAAACCTAGTGAGTTTTTTGTTTGCTTTACCATTTTTTCCTTAATCAGCACAGCTGTTTTCTTCTGGGACTGGGCTAATTTGTCTTTGGGAAGAGACATGCGGTCTATGATCTTCTCCTCCTCCTCCTTGGATGTAGCATCTTCTTCACTCTCTCCAGAACCCCCAGTGTGATACAAGTCATCTATTTGCTGGTGTGCTGGGATGTTGGTTTGCTGTGACCTGTGGGTATCGGGGGGCGGGGTGTCAGGATTTAGCTTTTGCATATAGCAAACAAGGTTAAAACTGAAGAACATACCCCTCTTAACTGGGGGCTAGGGATATGATTTCTTGAGAAACACATGAAGGAGTAAAGCTAAAGTGGTAAGTTTATGATACCCTCAAAGCCCAGCCTTAGGATAGCAATGTGGTAGTTCAAATTAAACGGATTTGGCATCCCACCCACCTCTATTCGTATCACAGCTCTGCTAGTTACGAATCATATGATCCTAAGCAAATTATTACTTAATTTACTTCTCTGCCAAATGAGAACAACATGAGTATCTACCTGATGAGGTTATGGGAGGATTAAATGACATAATGCTCAAAAATCACTTAGTGCAGTGCTCTTTTAACATTAGCTATTATTATTACCATTAGCTCCATGATTTGCTTTCTTTATCTACAAAATGAGGATGTTGCATTGGAAGTTCTCAAAGATCCTTCTGGTTCTAAAATTCTGATCCATGCCAGGAAAGAAAATGGATATCGTAAAATAAGGGAAAGGGACCTAACATTCTGAGGCTAGATTTTGCATGTCCTGTTTCATATATCTCAAAAAACCTCAACATGCAGTGGCAACTAACTAAAGAGGACATGAGTCCCGCCAGGGAGAGGTACCCCACACTGGATCAAGTGCAGAGTCAGAAGAGAAATGGCCCTCTCGGGTGTTAGAAATAAATGTGGTAAGAAAGAGCGGATTGGGTTGACAATCAATCTCTCAACACACCCAAACACAAACGCACTCTCACACAACGTACAAGATCTTTGACTTCAATGCTTAACATGGGCATTGGAATGGCAGATAAACGTCAAAAGAGTTCATCTTAAACAACAAATTAGACAGCCATATCGAAATGTCACCAGAAAAAAAATCAGTAACGTGATCCAGAATAAACAGAATTATGAAATCTTAAGAGCAACTATAAAGAATTTCTTTCATTATAGTAAGTCCCCCGAGGAAATCATCTCTCCATTCACGATAGCTTTAAAAGTTCAATCACTGAATTTTTTAACATTTTTCTCCTGATTATATTTATGTAATAGTAAGTAATGAATATTCACTGTAAAAAAGAAAAAAAAGAAAAAGAAAAAAATCCGAAAAGCACAAAAGGAAAATGTCAACTGTAATCCTTCACAACTGATTTGAAAAATGACATGCTAATATCCATCTAGAGTCCTGTCTAAATAGCCTATGCAGAAGCATGCAGGCAAACCAAGTCGGGGCTAGGAGAGCAACATTTCTTCCGGTCCACGTCCAAGCAGGATCCCCTTCTGCCTACAGACAGAAGCATGCTTTCAGAAGACATGCTAACTCAGTGGAAAAGAGAGGGAAGGCTGGCTATGCAATGTTATCAGAAGACAGGTAATAAACTGGCCTCTTCTCTGCCTGGTGAATTCTGTACTCCCCTTCAAGACCATTCAGCTGTCAACTCTGCTGGAAGTCTTCTCTAATTAGAATAGAGGTAGGTTCACCCTCCAAAGTGCTTTAAAAAATTTGCCCCCTGTGAAAAACAGTGTAGTTGTGTCAGACCTCTAATTTCACAAGGAGGAGCTGGGCGGGGAAGGAATCAAGATTATTAGCATCAGTCAGAGGCTGATTCCTATGAGGCAGAGGTCAGACATACCTCCACTCTCCAACCTTTTTCCCAGTTCTGGCACCAGCTGTCCCTCCTGCTTCTCTGCTGGGTTCAATAATTTGTTGCAATAGCCACACAGAACTCACAGGCCATACCCACAGTTATGGGGTTTATTAGGGAAGTAACAGGTTACAATTCAAGATCAGGAATGACTCAGGATACAGTTTTTTGGTCAGGACAGCTTCTGGACCACGCTTGCAGGTAGGCCTCTCTCTCAGCTCTCGACCCCTTTTTGTCAGGGCTTTGCCCTGCTTGGGCAAGTGTTACAAAGCTCTAGCTCTGCCAGGAAGTGCCTGAAGGCACCCCACTCAACTAGTAAACCTCCTGCCCAAAGGTGCTCAGTTCTCTCACTCTGTGGGTCCACACACCCACTGTAGCCGCTTTGTTACACGTGCCAGGAAGCCCAATGAGTCATCTCATGCTGGTCTCCTGGTTCTGCTGCCACCGTTTCTCTGCTGCCACTTCTCGTCATCTTGTGCTGTTTCCAGTGTTAGAATTCTCTGTCTCCTGGGTCTAAGAGGTTCTCAGCATGGGGTCCCCAGGTCCAAAGGACACAGTCCGTTCTCAGCAATTCCTTTTTTTAAAATTTTTTTTATTGTACTTTAGGTGAAGGTTTACAGAACAAATAGTTTCTCATGAAACAGTAGTACACATATTGTTTTATGACATTGGTTAATAACCCCACAACATGTCAACCCTCTCCCTTCTCTTTTTTTTAGTGAAAATATACATAGCCAAATATACACCATTTCAAAAATTTCTATATGCACAGTTCAGTAACATCGACTACGTTCTTCCAATTGTGCTGCTATTCTCACTTTAGATGAAGGTTTACAGAACAAAACAGTTTCTCATTAAACAGTACACATGTTGCCCTATGACAATGGTTAACAACCTCACAACACCTCAACATTATCCTTACTCAGCCTTGGGTTCCCTATCACCAGCTTTCCTGTCCCCTTCTGCCTTCTAGCCCTTGTCCCTGGATTGCTGTGTCTCATTAGTCCTATTTGGTTTTATGGGGCTGTCCACTCCCCGGCTGAACGGTGAACCTCGGAAATGACTTTACCACTGAGCTAAAAGGGTATCTGGGGGCCATACTCTCGGGGTTTCTCCAGTCTCCTTTGGCCAGTAAATCTGGTCTTTTTTGTGTATGTGTTAGAATTTTGTTCTACATCCTTCTCCAGCTCTGTCGAGAACCCTCTGTTGTGATCCTGGTCAGAGCAGTCAGTGGTGGTAGCCAGGTACCATCTAGCTGTACTGGACTCAGTCTCGTGGAGGCCTTGGTAGCTGTGGTCCATTAGTCCTTTGGACTAATCTTTTCCTTGTATCCTGTTCTCTTCATTCTCCCTTGCTCCCGAAGGGGTGAGACCAGTGGAGTATCTTAGATGGCTGCTCACAGGCTTTTAAGACCCCAGACGCTACTCACCAAGGTAGAATGTAGAACATTGTCTTTATAAACTGTGTTATGCCAGTTGAGCTAGATGTTCCCCGAGACCATGGTCCCCACAGCCCTCTGCCCAGCAATTCAGTCCCTCAGGGAGTTTGGATGTGTCCATGGAGCTTCCATGACCTTTCCTTGTACAAGTTGTGTCTCAGCAATTCTTGGTGTTAGTGAGGTCCCCTCTCTCTCTGCTTCTGGGATTCGCTCCCTTTAAGCCTAGCAGGATGGCAAAACTGACCAATCCCCTTGTTAGGGTTCTATATAACTTATTTGCATGGTCCCACCCCTGCAAGGATTCCATGCATCTTATTTGCAGTTAGCAAGCTGTCCAATCCCCTTAGTGGGCCATAAGCACCTTATTTGCATAGTCCCACCCAATCATTTTTATGGGAGTCACAAGACCATGAATGGATAGAAGGACCAGATTAACCAATTCACTGCACCATAACCAGAAACCTCTATGACAGTATGAATGACATTATGTTCTAATTTTTTTTTAGGGGGTGGTGGTCTTTGTTTTGTTTCTGAGTCTTCTTTGCCTTCTAGCAAATGAACTCTACCAAGGAAGGGCTAAGTCTCATTCATTTCTGAAATCCTGATACTTGCCCCACAGTAAAAACAAATAATGGTTTGTTAAATGAATGAAAAAAGAAAGTGTCTCTGGAATGCCTGAAAAATAGAAAATCTATGGCAAAGATACCATAGCTCAAGAAAACGAATAGAAAATCTAGTCCCTTAATATAAGATTTTATGTAGGCTGTATAGTTCACAGATCTGGAGCAGAAGTTAACTCTATTAAGGTCACCAAAGAGATTACTAATTAAAAACTATAAGCCCCAAGTATTTTAAATTCAGCCTTGCATGTAATTAAGCTGAGACTAGAAGCAGCAGATTTCAATAGCAGAAACCACAAAGGAATGAGAAACACTAAGGTCTTCACAAATGATTTGTGAATACAAGACCTGAACTAGCATTGACCATCTTGTTATAAAAGATAATTAAAGATGGTTGAAGAATATTGACCACTCAGATACCTTGAAGAAGTCAGAATAAAAAGAATAATCAGGTTGAATGAAGGGCCTGCCTTGCCAGATTTATACTTATTCACGTTGCCTACATAAATATGAATTCTGGTTAGTTTATTTCCAAGAAATTCTGCTAGTGAATGCTAGATTTTTTTAACTTTATTTTTATAGCTATTTAAAACTATTTTATATTTATCTGATCCTCAAGTTATTTTATGAGGGAGCACAGAGTTGCACTTATCCAACACGGTAATCACAACCCACATGTGGCTATTGAGTACATGAAATGTGGCTAGTGTGAATTCAGTTGTACCACTGGTGTCAAACACACACAAGATTCTGAAGACTTAGTATGGAAAAAAGAATATAAAATATTTCATTAACGGTTTATGTAATAATATTTTGGATATATTGGGATAAACTATAGTATTACGATTACATTCACCTGTTTCTTTACTTTTTCAGTGTGGCTACTACCCATCCAATTTATAGCGACCCTATAGGACAGAGTAGAACTGCCTCATAGGATTTCCAAGGAGCAACTGGTGGATTCAGGTTCAAACTGCTGACCTTTTGGTTAGCAGCCAGCCGAGCTCTTAACCACTGCTGCACCAGGGCTCCAGTATGGTTACTAGAAAATTTTAAATTACCTATGTGGCTGGCATTTGTGGCTTGCGTTATATTTTTTTGGACAGCACTTGTATGGGGTAGTGGTTCTCAAGTGGGAGTGATTTTGCCCTGAGGGGTATTTGGCAAACTCTGGAGACTTTTTTTTTTTGGAAACCCTGGTGTGTAGCGTTTAAGCGTTTGGCTGCTAACCAAAAGGTCAGTAGTTCGAATCCACCAGGCGCTCCTTGGAAACCCTATGGGGCAGTTCTACTCTGTCCTATAGGGTCACTGTGAGTCAGAAATCAACTCCACGGCAACGGGTTTGGTTTGGTGTTTTTTTTTTTTTTTTTTTTTTTGGAGACCTTTTCCTTGTCTCAGTTAGGGGAAGTGCTACTGTTATCTGGTGGGTAGAGGACAGGGATGCTACTAAACATCCTATAAGGCACAGAACAGGCCTGAAAACAAAGAGTTATCCAGCACCAAGATTCAGAAACCCTGGTATAGAGGAATAGTTAAAGAACGGACTTTGGAATCAGACGGTTCAGTTTGAATACCACTTATTAGCTGTGTGACTTTAGGCAATTTGATTCAAATTTCTCATCTATAAAATGGAATAACAGTACCTCCCTCACATGGTTGTGAGAATTAAATGAGTTAACATGTGTAAAGTATTAGAACAGTGGCTGGTGCATAATATGTGCTCAACGAGCGTTAGCTAGTATGAAATGAACAATTTTATTTTACTCATTGTCTCTATTTCATGAAACTGAATTTTAATTCACTTATTAACTGTTACATACAATACTCTATGACTTCACTGATCTTATTTATTAATTAACTCAATCTTTATTTTAAAACACTTAACATTTCCCTTAAGTTAGGAAAAAAATTATTTTCCATCTCGCACAGGTTGTACAAGTACAAATTAGTTCTTATAGCAGACTGGTTATGAAAACACATCAGAAATGGGGGAGGAACAATCCAGAAAAGGAGGGTGAGAATGGTTGCACAACTTGAAGAATGTAATCAACGTCACTGAATTGTACATGCAGAAATTTTTGAATTGGTGTAGGTTCTGCTGTGTATAGTTTCAAAAACAACAACACAAAAGTATAAAAAAAAATAAGAAATAAAGATAGGGAACTCCCATCAGGGACTCATCCTCAAGGAAGAGGTGTTGGCTTTAAATTGTAGATTGGTGAAGAAATACACAGCGTCTTAAGTTAAAACAAAATGTTGAAGGGAAAGGAGAAAAAAAAACAAAACACATCACGGAGGCTCAACCTTCTATTCTATACAATACAGTGTGTGTGCCAAGCTTCTCACCAAGGTTTGCCTTGAGTGGGAAGTCCCAGTGTTTCAGACCAGTGAGTGTGACCCCAAGGCTCTATAATACTCACAGATGGAAGCATGAGTCCCAGTCACTGTCATTGCTGACAGTTGGGATGCGGATGGGGCTGGCTCGCATCTTCTTCCTACCAAGAAGCACATGTGAGGCCGGCTGTGGCCAAAAAAAATTAGAAGCTCCTATTTTCCCTCTACTGGATGCTGTTAACATTAAACTGAAACCGCCCAAATATACAACCCATCCTAAATCCACAAACAGACTATACACATTCAGGTATGGAGACCCCTAGAGAGTAGAAATTAAAGAGGATTGCTAAATTTGAGTTAGGTTCCTTTCACCGAATTTCCATTCCACATTACTTCCCCCAAATCTGTGGCCTTTTCTTTTTCCCCTCTTAAAAATGAAACACATTTACATACAGCTCTTGAATCATCAAAACTATGGTCTCCTACTCAAATCAGATACTGTTTTTGCAGGTATGACAGCAAGATGGATCCAAGCAAAAGCAACCAGTTCTCAAGTACTAAATGAAGTATTATCAGTGTAGAGGTCAGTTCTTCTCCTTTTCCTGGGCCCGTTTCACTATTTAATAAAAGGCTCATGTGTCTATTTTGGTTCTGTTGTGGGCTGATGGGGGAAATGGGCGGAACTCATGGAGAAGAACGTGGTTTATCTCTTGTGAGATTCAACTCTCATGGCTATCCCTGTAGCTTAAATATCAAACCCAAGTCGAATGCAGTTATTTACTGATTAAAGCCCACCTAGCCGCTCCTCATTTTACCCTGCAGAACGTCATTCGTTCCCACCTGAGCCCTGAGTCGCCCTCTGACCCCGGCTCCAGAACATCCACATTCCGAAAATCAGAGAGGAGGAATCACTAATTTCTCTTTCTAATCTGAATTTTCAGAACTATGACCAGGTCAAAAGTGTCTGACCTCTCAAACTCCTGAACTGTTCCGTGAAGCTCCACATGGCCTTGAATTAGAGAACCAAACTTTGACCCCACTCTCAAATACAAATCCCTTCTTCCTTTTCTGCGGTTTCGCGGTACCGTCGTTAATCCCGACGCCACATCCTTCTAGTCACTAGCTATCCGAACTTCTCCCAGCTTCCTTCTGGTAGGCGGTGCTCCGTCACTGATGTTGTAACCCGAAAAGCTAGGTGAAGGCGCCTGCGAAGCTACCGTTCCGGTGCGTACCTGGCCAGGGCTGAGAAGCCACGCCCCGGAACTAGCCTTCCCGGCTCCCTCAGCTTCCTCGGGCGGCGTCAGACTCCAGGCTTTGGGAGACCTCAGGCGCCTTGCGGGAGCAAGACGCTCTGCGAGGTATGGCTTTCCTTTAGGCTGTCCAGGTTCGGCCTCAGGGACAATGGCTTTGCCAAGGGAACAGAACGCTGCTGGCCCATTCGGAAGTGGAGCGCGCTAGCCCGTAGTCATAGTGACGTGGGGCACTTCCGGCCCTGGGGACTGCGGGGCCGCTCCGGCCAATCGTAGCACACACAGCAGCAGCGGGTTTCCGGTCCCCGCGGGCGTGATGCACACGACTTGAGACTCTCCCGAAGGTTGCTTCCCTGCTTCTGATTCCTCCACTGTTGTTTTTCTCAAAGGGACTTTCCGAGATGAAGGCGTAGGTAGTGGAGATACATTCCGTCCAAGGAGCGCCATACTCCATGGACCTGCCTCTATAAACCTGCGACATGCGCGGGCTGTATTCAGCGACACCCTCTCCGCCTCTCCCCGTCCCTGCCCCCCCTCCCGCGCTCCCTTCCGTGCACCCCGTACCTCTACAGTTCCCCGAGTGTTCCTGCTTTTCGGACCCCAGAGGAAAGGCTCAGCTGTAACTAGTGATGGCAGTGGGGGCGCTTACTGTGTTACCTGTCTCGGTAAGATTTGAGCTGTGCGTAGGAGAGCAGAACACTAAGTAAGCATTAAGAAATGGATCAGTCGTTCTGCTAATGGTTTGCGTTCAGAGAATATTTTCGAGGAGGGACGCACATTTGGCGAATACCACATAGACGTAAATTATGCAGCCACATATTCCTTTAACATCCCCCCCTCGCCTTCTTCAGTGGCTTAAGATACATACAGTGCTGCTAACTCATATGTGACAGGTGTTGGGGAGGGATTGTGCCTTTAGTTGCAGGAATGACCAATACCCCCAAAGAACTGCACAGGCTCTGTCAGCCTTGTTCTTAAAGAGTGTTATGAACTTTAGGCCTTTGACAAGTTGAAGCTGATATGTCCCTCTCATTTTAAAAAGGACGCTGGTAGAGAGAGAAGGAAAATATTTACTAAGAACTTAAAAGGTGGTGTCTGTGTCTCTTCTTTCCAGTTCTAGGGTTGAAGTTTAATTGCCATTGATCCAAGACTGCCAAGACAGGCTCTCTGGAATTAGGTTGGAGGAGCTATTTAAATGAGTTTTAAGTATCCCTTAAGTAAGATGTGGATGGATTGTAAGCTCAAGGTTTAAGTCTACACTCAAGCTCTTGAGCCAGAATTTTAGAAGGATCTCACCCTTTTATGCTCTAAGACAACCCTCAGCATGGAACAATGGTGATAACAATGAACTTGGCTTCAAGACAGCCGGGCTCTAGTTTTGACTCTGTGTGGCCTGGAACAAGTCATAACCCAGGGTCCCCAGTATTCTTGCTTGTACAATAAATATATTTGTATCACTTGCTTTCTAAGACTTCCTTCCAATTCCAGGATTCTCTGAGGATAAGTTGTGAATTTTTGAGTCTATGAACAGTATTTAACATGCATGGGGAAAAGGGAAAAGCTGGTCTCCTTTGTGTAATGCTTAATTCTCTTACTCCTCAGTAAGTGGATCTTCATCGAATTGAAACATTTTAGTGCTGTTTCATTCTAAGAAATAGCTATGAGGTTGTTTCTAACTGTACTAAACGTAAGTTCTCTTTCCTAAACACTTTTGTCAAGCATTGTGAAGGAAAGTGCAGTACTAGAACAGACGCTGAATTCCCATTCGTAGAGCTGACACTTGATTCCACCTCCATTTAATTATTTCTGATGCTGATTAATTAGCATGTTGCCCTCATCTGTAAAATTAGAAATCAAATAAGAAAAACTTTAATCTTAGAGTTCTAAACCTCTGTTTTGTTTTGTTTTTTTTTTCTTTGCCATCTTAACCCTGTCCCCCAAATGCAAACCTTAATTGTAGCATGTGCAGCTTAGGTTAGTTCACTGTGCTAGTGATCTGTTTTGGTGGATAGTGCTTTTACAGTGTGTTCACTCACATTCCCTCTCTTGATCCGAAGGTGAACAGGCAAACATAGCTATTGCAGAAATGGCAAAGAGGAAGCATGTGTATAGGATACTTCTAGACTCATCCAACCCCAAATCAGATGTACTAATCTGCAAATTATTTCCATCCCAGGAACCGTGAAACTTAAGAACAAGGAATTAGGTGCCATCAAGCCAGTTCTGACTCGTATCGACCCTATGTACAACAGAATGAAACACTGCCCGGTCCTGCGCCATCCTCACAATCGTTGCTATGTTTGAGCCCATTGCTGAAAGTCCCTGTATCAATCCAGTTCATTGAGGGTCTTCCTCTTTTTCACTGTCCTCTACTTTACCAAGCAGGGTGTTCTCCAGAGACCAGTCCCTCCTGATAACATGTCCAAAGTACATAAGATGAAGTTTCACCATCGTTGTTTTCTAAGGAGCGTTCTGGCTATACTTCTTCCAAGACAGATTTGTTTGTTCTTCTGGCAGTCCATGGTATATTCAATATTCTTCACCAACACCATAATTCAAAGGTATATGTTCTTCTTTGGTCTTCCTTATTCATTGTCCAACTTTTGCATGTGTATGAGTCGATTGAAATAACATGGCTTGGGTCAGGCACACCTTAGTCCTCAAAGTGACATCTTTACTTTTAAAGAAAGTTTCTCGGGGACTGTGTAATTTAAAAAAAAACATATTTCATGGCACCCCAAGACAAGGTTAGCTGCCTTCTGAGCTCCCACACTGCCTGGTCCCCAGCCTCATCATGGCATTCACCACACTGTATTGACACTTGCTGATTTCTCACACTGTTGGTGCATCTGTCCATCTACCCACCCAAAAACTACTAAATACCTGCTATGTGCCAGATGCTGTTGTAAACGTTAGGGAAACAGCAGTGAGCAAATACAGACAATGATTTTGTTCTTGTGGCGCTTATATAAAAACTGAAAAACCAAACCCACTGCTGATGAGTCGATTCCAACTCATAGTGACCCAAAGGACAGAGTAGAACTGCCTCACAGGGTTTCCACCTCCACACGTCTGTCAGTTTGCCATACTGTGGGGGCTTGTGTGTTGCTCTGATGTTGGAAGCTATGCCACTGGTATTCACATACCAGCAGGGTCACCCACGGTGGACAGGTTTCAGCTGAGCTTGCAGACTAAGACAGGCTAGGGAGAAGGACCCAGTGATCTACTTCTGAAAAGAATTAGCCAGTGAAAACCTTATGAACACCAGTGGAACATTGTCTGATATAGTGCCAGAAGATGAGCCCCTCAGGTTGGAAGGCACTCAAAATGCAACTGAGGAAGAGCTGCCTCTTCAGAGTAGAGTCAACTTTAATGACATGGATGGAGTAAGGTTTTCGGGACCTTCCTTTGCTGATGTGGCAGGACTCAAAATGAGAAGAAACAGCTGCAAACATCCATTAATAATCAGAACATGGAATGTATGAAGTATGAATCTAGGAAAATTGGAAATTGTCAAAAATGAAATGGAATGCATAAACGTTGATATCCTAGGCATTAGTGAGCTGAAATGGACTGGTATTGGCCATTTTGAATCAGACAGTCATATGGCCTGCTATGCCAGGAATGACAAATTGAAGAGGAATGGTGTCACGTTCATTGTAAGACGACATTTCAAGATCTATCCTGAAGTACAGCACTGTCAGAATTAGGATAATATCTACACGCCTCCAAGGAAGACCAGTTAATACAACTGTTACTCAAATTTATGCACCAACCACTAAGGCCAAAGATGCAGAAATTGAAGATTGTTACCAACTTCTGCAGCCTGAAATTGGTCAAACATAATCGGGATACGTTAATAATTACTGGTGATTGGAATGCAAAAGTTGGAGACAAAGAAGGATTGGTAGTCGGAAAATATGGCCTTGGTGATAGAAACAATGCCGGAGATCGCATGATAGAATTTTGGAAGACCCAACGATGTCCTCATTGCAAATACCTTTTTTCACCAACATAAACGGTGACTATACACGTGAAACTCACCAGATGGAATACACAGGAATCAGATCAACTACATGTGTGGAAAGAGATGATACCTTAATATCACAAGTCAGAACAAGGCCATGGGCCCACTGTGGAACAGACCATCAATTGCTCATATGCGCATTCAAGTTGAAACTGAAGAAAATTAGAACAAGTCCACAAGGACCAAAGTAGGACTTTGAGCATATCCCACCTGTTTTAGAGACCATCTCAAGAACAGATTTGACGCATTGAACACCAGTGACTGAAGATCAGACGAGTTGTGGAATAACAGTGAGGACATCATACATGAAGAAAGCAAGAGGTCATTAAAAAGACAGGAAAGAAAGAAAAGACCAAAATGGTTGTCAGAAGAGACTCTGAAACTTGCTCTTGCATGTCGAGTAGCTAAACGAAATGAAAGGAATGATGAAGTAAAAGAGCTGAACAGAATATTTTAAAGGGCAGCTAGAGAAGATGAAGCAAAGTAGTATAATGACGTGCAAAGACCTGGAAGTAGAAAACTGAGAGGGAAGATCACGCTTGGCATTTCTCAAGCTGAAAGAAGTGAAGAAGAAATTTAAGCCTCCAGTTGCAATACTGAAGGATTCTGTGGGGAAAATATTAAATGATACAGGAAGCATCAAAAGAAGATGGAAGGAATACACAGAGTCACTATACCAAAAAGACTTGGTCAATGTTCAGCCATTTCAGGAGGTGGCATATGATCAGGAACCAATGGTACTGAAGGAAGAGGTCCAAGCTGCAGTGATGGCATTGGCAAAAGACCAAGGCTCCAGGAATTGACAATACCAATTGAGATGTTTCAGCAAACAGATTCAGTGCTGGAAGTGCTCACTTGTCTATGCCAAGAAATTTGGAAGACAGCTGCCTGGCCAACTGACTGGAAGAGATCCATAGTTATGCCTATTCCCAAGAAAGATGATCCAACCGAATGCAGAAATTATCAAACAATATTATTATCACATGCAAGTAAAATTTTGTTGAAGATCATTCAAAAGTGGCTGCAGCAGTATATCAACAGGGAACTGCCAGAAATTCAGGCCAGATTCAGAAGAGGAGGTGGAACTAGGGATATCATTGCTGATGTCAGATGGATCCTGTCTGAAAGCAGAGAATACCAAAAAGATGTTTACCTGTGTTTTATTGACTATGCAGAGGCATTAGGCTGTATGGATCATAACAAATTATGGATAATATTGCGAAGAATAGGAATTCCATAACACTTAATTGTGCTCATGAGGAAACTGTAGGTAGATCAAGAGGTAGTCATTTGAACAGAGCAAGGGGATACTGTGTGGTTTAATGTCAGGAAAGGTGTGCATCAGGGTTATATCGTTTCACAATTTGTTCAGTCTGTATGCTGAGCAAATAATCAGAGAGCTGGACTATATGAAGAAGAAGGGGGCATCAGGATTGGAGGAAGACTCATTAACAACCTGTATTATGCAGATGACACACACAACCTTGCTTGCTGAAAGTGAAGAGGACTTGAAGCACTTACTGATGAAGATCAAAGACCACAGCCTTCAGTATGGATTACACCTCAACATAAAGAAAACAAAAATCCTCACAACTGGACCAATAAGCAACATCATGATAAACGGAGAAAATATTGAAGTTGTCAAGGATTTCATGTTACTTAGATCCACAGTCAACACCTGTGGAAGCAGCAGTCGAGAAACGATGATTTGCAATGGGCAAATCTGCTGCAAAAGACCTTTTTAAAGTGTTGAAAAGGAAAGATGTCACCTTGAACACCAAGGTGCGCCTGACCCAAGCCATGGTGTTTTCAGTCTCATATGCATGCGAAAGCTGGACATGAACAAGGAAGACCAAAGAATTGACGCCTTTGGATTGTGTTGGCGAAGAATACTGAATATACCATGGACTGCCAAAAGAACAAACAAATCTGTCTTGGAAGAAGTCCAACCAGAATGCTCCTTAGAAGCAAGGATGGCGAGACTAAGTCTCACCTGCTTTGGTCATGTTATTAGGCGGGATCAATTCCTGGAGAAGGACATCATGCTTGGTAAAGTAGAGGGCCAGTGAAAAAGAGGAAGACCCTCAACAAGATGGATTGACACAGTGGCTGCAGCAGTGGGCTCAAGCACAACAATGATTGTGAGGATGGCACAGGACCGGGCAGTGTTTCATTCCGTTGTACATGGGGTTGCTATGAGTCAGAACCGACTGGATGGCACCTAACAGCAACAGCATAGGGTTTCCAAGGTTGTAAACTTTTTTCTTTTTTAAATTTTATTGTGTTTTAGGTGAAAGTTTACAGTGCAAATTAGTTTCTCATTCAAAAATTCATAACACAAATTGTTTTGTGACACTGGCCGCAATGCCCGCAATGTATCAGCACTCTCCCCCTTTCCCTTTCCACCTTGAGTTCTCCGTGTCCATTTGTCCAGTCTTCCTGTCCCTTTTTGCCTTCCCGTCTTTGCTTTTGGTCAGGTGTTGCCCATTTTGTCTTGTATACTTGATATAGCTAAGAAGCACGTTCATCACATGCGTGATTGTTTGTTTTATATAGTGTTGTCTAATCTTTGGCTGAAAGGTGGACCTTGGGAATGGCTTCAGCTCAGAATTAGCAAGGTGTCTGGGGGCCATAGTCTCGAGTGTTTCCTCTATTCTCTATCAGACCAGTAAGTCTGGCCTTTTTTTGTGAATTAGAATTTTGTTCTACATTTTTCTCCTGCTCTGACTGGAACCCTCTATTGTGATCCCTGTCAAAGTGGTGGGTAGTGGTAGCCAGGCACTATCTAGTTCTGGGCTTAGGCTGGTGGAGGCTGTGGTTCGGTGCCAAGGCTGTAATCTTTACAGAAGCAGACTGCCGTATCTTTCTCCCACAGAGCGGCTGGTGGGTTTGAACTGCTGACCTTTTGGTTAACAGCTGAGCATTTTAACCACTGTGCCACCAGGGCTCAATGGAGCGTATATAGGAGGTTAAAATAAACAGGGCTGATAGTAAAGAGTATGGTGTCTTTGCAAATTAGAAAAAAGCACATGGTTTAGGTAGTGTCGTGGATTGAATTGTGTCCCCCCAAAATATATATAGGCCATGAGTCCCAGTATTGTGTGATTGTTCACTGTTTTGTCACCTGATGTGATTTTCCTATGTATTGTAAATCCTATCTCTATGATGATAATGAGATGGGATTAGCGGCAGTTATAAATTGAGTCCTGCCTCATTAATATAAGATTGCACTGTATCTTGAGCCAGTCTCTTTTGAGAAATAAAAGAGAGAAGCGAGCAAAGAGACATGGGGACCTCATACCACCAAGAAAACAGTACTGGGAGCAGAGGGTGTCCTTTGGACCCAGGGTCCCTGTGTGAGAAGCTCCTAGACCAGGGGAAGATTGATGACAAGGACCTTCCTCCAGAGCCGACAGAGAAAAAGCCTTCCCCTGCAGCTGGTGCCTTCAATTTTATTTCAAGCCTATTAGACTGTGAGAGAATAAATTTCTGTTTGTTAAAGCCATCCACTTGTGGTATTTCTGTTATAGCAGCACTAGATAACTAAGACAGGAAGTCTGCAGGAACTTTGTGTGAATTAGGAAAAAGCCTCTTCCTCCAGTGAGACTCAGGCCCCTGCTAGGGTGTACAGCTTTCGGATCAGAGCAGGCTGGGATTCAGCACTCACTCATACCCTCACCAGGGTGAACCACCTTACGTTGAGGTTGTGATAAGGAGAAAAATAAAGCCAGGTAAAGGGTCTAGAATATGATGTGGTAGTTAGGAAGAGACATGCTATTTCATATAGTGCAGTAAGGAAGTCCTCACTGACAAGATGGCATTGAGCAGAGCACAGGCCACAAGGAAGTGAGGTAGCAAATAATTCAAGTATCTAGAATTGCATTACAATAATAGTAAGTGCAGAGTCCCTGGGGCAGGAGCAAGTTTAATGGGTTCAAGGAACAGTAAAAAGGCACTAAGAGTGAGAGGGAAAGAAACATTAGACTGGGTCAGTAAGGAGCAGGGTATCAGGTCATGCAGGGCCTGAGAGGCAATCCATCATCTAACTATCCATCCATTTAACCACCACCCAGTGAATATTAATACTTATGGATGGCAGGCCCTCTTTGCTCAGCTGTGAGCTCCTTGTGAGCAGGAGGTGTGATGTTCACCACTGAGTCCTTAGCATTCAGATCAGTGTTCAATAAAAGGTAATAAACTGTGAATCACTTCAGGAACTCTTGCTTAGTAGATTCTAGCCTCTCAATGTGTATATCATTTTTCTATGATCACTGTGACAAATCACCACAAACTTCGGGCTTAAAGTAACATAGTTATTAGAGTTCTGAAGATCAGAAGCCCAACATGGGTCTCACTGGGCTAAATCAGCGGTCGGCAAGGCTGGTTTCTTCTGAAGGCTGTAGGAGAGAATCCATTTGCCTTTCTTTTCCAGCTTCTGAGGTTGCTAGCATTCCTTGGCTCACGGCCTGTTTCTCCATGTTAAAAACCAGTAGTGTAGCATCCTCAAATCTCAGTGTCTAACTCCCTCCTTCACTTTAAAAACCGTTGTGATTACATTGGGCTTGCCACGGATAATCCAGGAAAATCTTTTTACGAAAAGGCCCTGCCCCGGGACCTTTGCACTTGCTTTTTAAGATCATCTGAGTAGCCACCTTAATTCCCTCTGCAACCTTAATTTCCCCTTGCTGTGTGTATTGGTTTCCTAGGGCTGCCATAACAAAATACCACAAAGTGGGTGGATTTGAAGAATAGAAATTTATTGTCTCCCAGTTATGGAGGGCAAGAGTCCAAATTTAGGGTGTCAGCAAGGCCACGTTGTCTCTGTCCCTTCCAGCTTCTGGTAGCCTAAGGCATTTCTTGGTGTTGCTTGGCTTGTTGTAGATGCTTCTTCACGTGGCTGGATTAGGACCCACCCTACTCCAGTATGATCTCAGGTTAACTGATAACATCTTCAAGACTATTTCCAGGCAAGTTCATGTTCATAGGTACTGGGGTTAGGACTTAAGTTACCTTTTTTAGTGCCCACCATACAAACCATAACACTGTGTAAAGTAACATTCACAGGTTCCAGGGATTAGGACATGACATCTTTACGGGGCTATATAAAGGTAGGCCATCTGCCTACCACTGTGTGTCTAACCTTACTTTTATGCATAGGTCTTTAAACATCTAGAGGTGACATATAGGGAGCCTTTACTATCTATGTCTTCTCCCAGCTGTTAGAAGTTTCCATTATTTGGCTGTGTCCTGCTCCTTTCTCTCCCCTACACACCCCCAAGTTGAGCTGGCTACATTGTCAGTTTTAAATACAGGACCCATTTTATAAGGATTGTGCGGGAATACCTCTCTTCTCTCCACTCACCTCCATCTCCAGGGAAGCCTCTTCACTCGCTGGAGTCCACAATGATTGCCCCCTCAGTCAGCTCCTTTGGACCACTTACGGTGACCATCAGTTTAGCTCGTTTTTTTTTCATTATTTCACAAATATGCCACAAACTCCCATAATGCCTGAATTCTCTGTCCTGAACTGGTAATCAGAAATTGCTACTCTGTGACTACTGTTTCCTTGGTCTGTTGCTTTTTCCAGCTCACTCTTTTCCTTGAAGTTTGCCTTTTACTTTTGCTCAAAAGCATCCCCCCCATCTTTGCTGGATCATGTTTCTGCTGCTGTCAGCACCCAACATTCCACAGCTATGCCACACTGCAAAATGTTGTGCTTTGACATGTTCTGGGAGTGCATTCCCCACATAGCCTATCATGTGTTTATCTTAAGATGGGTGGGTTTAATTTTTAAAGGCTTTGGAGTCTGTCTTAGCAAAGATTATATAACAAAAACAAATATGGCTCTTATTCAGCCAACATGAAAAAAAGGCTGTTCTTCCTCACTCTGTGTGATAATCCATGCAGTATTCTACTTTTTTTTTCCTGCCTGTATCATAAAATGGAAGTTTGTATGAAAATGGGCAATTTGAAAATTATACAAAGAATTTTTGCACATGTGCATAAAGACATTTATATATAGGCTAGGCATTACATCATTTTTGTAGTAGTAAAATACTAGAAGCAAATGTCCATCAGTGAGGACCTGGTTAAAAAAAATATGGCACAATCATACTGCAAAGTAGTATGGAACCATTAACAAGAATGAGATATGTGTGCTGACAGAGAAAAATCTCCAAGATGTTCTAAGTGGAAAAAGCCTGATTCTGAAGAGTATATAAAGTATGCCTCTGTATTTAAAGGGGAAAGTAAAATACTTGTAACTGTGCACATATAGACACAGAATGTCTCAAGTCACCCAAGAAACTTAATAGGTGTTGCCGCTGGAGTTGATGCACTAAGGATTGGGAGTAGTAGATTTTCTGTTTATTTCTTTTGTCCTACAGTAAGAGCCTGATATCTAGACACTGAGGCATGAAAGTTTCTTTTCATACCCCCCCTTTGGCTTACAAGGCCAAAGAAGACTGGTTTGGGTTTCCTGCCCAGCTGAGTGGCCCCATGGTGTCATCTGCTTAGTTGCATGGTTGGCCCTTGTTGAAGTTCTCAGGGTTCATCCACCTGATCGTTTAAAATAGTAATAAGTCATACACCATTTGCATTATTTTCATTGATTTCTTTTGGGTTGGCCTTTAACACTGACTATTAAAAACGTTGTTTGAAAGCAGATTTCAGCATATGGTAGGTAACGGCAGTTAGAGGGCTGGGGTCCAGGCGGTAGAGTCATGTTGTGAGTGAACAGAAACAGCCTCAACGAAGGGAAAGGGCTTTGCTATGTTGTATTGTGATAATGTTAACTACTTACAATCGCACTAATTTCACTGTCATTGGGTGTTGTATTTTCAACCTGTGAGAATATCCAAGAGATTTTCAGGAATTAATTCTCCTTGTAATGTGATGTGAGAATGTATTTGGTTTTTTTTTTTTTTTTTTAAACCATGTATATGTGTTACTAGGAGCCCTGGTGGTGTAGCAGTTAAGTGCTTGACTGCTAACCGAAAGGTCAGTGGTTCAAACCCACCAGCTGCTCTGTAGGAGAAGGATGTCGCAGTCTGCTTCTGTAAAGATCATAGCCTTAGAAACTTGGTGGGGCAGTTCTACTTTGTCCTGTAGGGTCCTGTGAGTCAGAATTAACTTGACAGTAATGCGTTTGGTTTTAGGTTGGGTATGTATTACTTTTTCAAAAGAGAAAATAAGGAAGGAAGAAAGGGAGAAAGGGAAAAAAATCCAAAGGAGACTTCCAAACAGTTAAAAAAAACTCTAAATCAACTGACAGGCAACTGTAAAGAAAAGAACCGTGATGCAGCTGCCCCGAAATGGCTGGTACTTTTGAGGGAGAGTTCAAGGTGAACCCAAGAGCTAGGAGATGGAAATGATGTGAAACATGGTGTGACACACTCTACCAACAGCTCCCACTGCTGAGCAGTAACGCAGGATATAAAAACCACCACGCTGAAATGCTTCTGAACTCACAGAAGCCAAACGGGTTGCATATAAAACCCATTAAAAAATATGTGAATACCCCAGAAATTAACAACAGAGATGCAAAATGAAACAAAGGTTTATTTTCTGCAAAAACTTCTGTAAATTACAAAGACAAAATGCTATGACTACAGCATATAACTTTTCAATATTTAACCAGAGTACTTGTAATAAATACACATCCTGAATCAAGGTAAAAGGTTATGCTTTGTCAGGCATCCTACAAAATGTCTCAAGTTTTATACTCTGCAGCATTTCTGTGCGGCAGCGGGGAGGGTTTTGTTACGTGTTTTCTTAAATGCTGTGACAAAAAAGTCTTTTCACATTTCTTTGGAGCATTTTTGAAACTGCTTAACTATAATTAAACAACTTAAGAAAAGTAACACACCAAGCTTTAAAGCCATTTTGCTTTGCTGTTGTTGGTCCTCATCCAATAGAGAAGAACACATCATCCAATACAGCTCAGCACCCTCTGAGCCCAGGAGGCCCTGAGGTGCATGGCCCTGTCAGAGTAGGCTTATGTATTTAGTTACACACTTTGGAGAGTTTTGTATTTGGTTTATCTCCCTCAATAGGATCAAAGCCATAAGGGAAGCTGCAAGCAAGTTAGAAACATTTTTAACCTGAAAATAAAGTGAACCCAAGTATCTTTCCCCAAGACCTTTGCTATGCACCATAATGATACCGTATCAGGATTTTTAAGTTTCAAAGCTGAAAAATTGGTTGGTACTAACAGTTCTTCCAGAGATAATTTATGGGCCCTGGTAGAAGTGGAACCTTCCAAAATACTCAACAGGTAAGACGAGGATATTCAGATACACACTGCAGTTCTGAGGACACAAAGGCAGAAATTCCTAAGGGTACTGGCAGCAGCTCATACTGAGTCTGGAATATATAACTACCTTTTGCTATAGCTGAAATCTTTGAGGAAAAAGTTCTATTTTTCAAAAGTCTTAAGTACAGTTACCTAAAAAACACCTTATTAATAGAGACTAGTGTAAATTTCACTTATTTAAGGGTCTAGATATGAAAAAATTATTAAGAGCCAATAAAAATATAGAGAAAAAACACTTTTAAAAACGTGAGGTTAAAAACCGTGAGGCATTTCTTTTGGCTGTAAACACGCAGTTTACTGTAATCCCTTGTTGAAACGCAAGTGTTTGGATTTCCTGAGCTTCACAGATAACAGCAGGCGGCAAGTATGCATAGAAAATTTGTAATATGTCAACGATTGACTTAAACCGAAAACTTTTAAGGGCAATTTGCTTTTGTTTTAAAACTTCATATTTTAGTTAATAGTGCTCGTCAAACTGGGAGCTTGACAAGCAGAGTGATGAGATGTATAAGGTAGAGGGGTAAAAAGATGGAATTAAAGTTCTTAAATCCACAGGATGTCATGATAAAAGGTATTAAGCATGCACCTCATAACTAGTGCCATACTAATTTGGTTAGAGATTAAATCATGTTTTGGGGTCGGAAGCCAAAGGCAAAAAGAGCCCTACTGTGCTAAAGGGCACAGCCCCAAGTGTAGGGATTGAAAAGTGTTCACTGCACAGAGGCCTGACACATCACTGAGAGTGAAGCCACTCAGCTGGTCAGGTGCCAAGGCAGGTAACCACCCGCCAGCATGAGCACCCGGATCTCGGAGCGTGACTAATCCCAGCTCTGGAATCCAAAGGGCTTTTCACCTCTGCTGATTTTGAAGGCTGGGCAGTTCTAAGGAGGGCAGTCTTCTCGGGGGACCAGTCCTCAGAAGCCTTTGGAACAAGAAGCTCTGCTAGGTCACAGTGCATACCGTGGATGAGAACAATGGCAGTGGCTGCCAACAACTCCCAATCTAACACAAAGATGAACAAGGGGGCAGTGTCCTTTCTAGGACTCCACTTTACTTCTTCTGCGACTGATTTTTACACATGGTAAGAATTTGCTTCAGTACTTTCTGAACATCTTCATCCATCTGGCCCTAGGAAATTCAAACAAAAATAGAACCTAAGTTAGGTCATGGCATAGCCTCCCCTAGGGAATGACATGGCTAGATAGGAGGAAGCTGTTGGCTTTTCCCCTGATCTTTTAGATGAATTTGTTGTTGTTGGGTGCCACTGAGTTGATTTCAACTCATGGTGACCCCATGTGGCAGAGTAGAACTGCTCCATAGGGTTTCCTTGGCTGTAATCTTTACAGAAGCAGATCGCAAGGGTTTTTTTCTGAGGAGCTGCTGGGTGACTGAACCACCGTTTTGGTTAGCAGCCAAGCGCTTAACAGTTCCTCCGCCAGGAAGGGCTCCTTAGATAAATGTTAGCCCTATCAATTCCCACAATGCTATGAGGAACAGAAGCCAAGACAGGGTCCCACTGTTTTCCCTCTGGAGGATGATCAGGCTGTGTCGACCTAAGTGCCCAGCATAGGGTCTCTGGGTTCTTGGTTGCAAATGTGAGCGAAGCTAACCAGAAAGCTAATAGTCACAGGGGCGAGGCAGTGCAGATGGCTCCGAGAATATCACCATGCCTGAAAAACAAAGCCTGGGCCTCCCAGTGGGGCAACAGCCACATCTTCCTTCATTTGCTCAATAAGTGTTGAGGCTGCTCCCAGTAAACAGGACATGAGGCTCCTGACATAAAATCCAAAGCAAAGCAGAAGGCATTTTTTAAAAGCTCTCCAATGAAATGGATTCTCCTCTTTCTTCTAGTTTAATGATGGGAGTTTTGGCGATGTCTGCTACTGAGTTTCTTTAGGATACCCTTACACTTTACAGGGTGTTACCATACCTGCACAGCATACAGAAGATGCATTCTGTAAACTGATATGACCTCCTGGTGTTGTTTCTTGCATTCCTAGGAAAAGGCAATTTGACATTATTAAAGAGTTTAGGAGACCTTTAAACAAACACACACCTCAAAAAATGATGAGAAAGCTGTGGTCAAATGCTGCCCAAGTGATTCCCCCTCTTTAAATGCTGGCATTTAAAATTGCTGTCACCTCACTGAGTTGTGTTATTCTGAACACACATTAATATTTTTAGGGAAAAAAAGCCTACTTATTTCATATCTTGGAATGTCAACGCTATAAAAATTCATGTAAAAAGTAGTTATTATAATCCCAAATTTGTTTTAAATATATATATATATATATACATTGGTAGCCCCCGATTTTGACATATTCAAGTTACGATGAACCGTACTTACGATTGTCCATTTTTTTTCTAAGTTTTCTCATTAGTAATATGTACTACATACAATGTTGTTATGTGTAATTTGCTGATGTTACCATTCTCATGTTCATTTGCATATGTTCAGTGTTACAATTTACTGATCAAAACACTGCTGTATAGCAGTCTGTCCTGGTCTACGATAAAGTCTATGTTGATGTTAGTATAGGGAATCTTAATAGATAGAAAGTTGAATAATATTCAACTGTAATGACATACTGACAACTGAATTGCACATGTCCGACAGCCGTTACAACTCTGACTTCATTGTTATGACACTGACTCTGACAAAGATTAGATTTATAAAGATACTGATAATAAGCCCCTAAAAAAATAAAATACTTTGGATTAAATCTAACCAGGGATGTAAAAGACCTGTACAAAGAAAACTACAAAACACTACTGTAAGAAACCCAAAGGGATCTACATAGATGGAAAAACATACCATGCTCATGGATAGGCAGCCTCAACATTGTAAAAATGACAATTCTACCCAAAGCAATTTACAAATACAATGCAATCCCGATCCAAATACCAACAACATTCTTCAAAGAGATGGAAAAACTAATCATTAACGTTATATGGCAAGGGAAGAAGCCCCGAATAAGTAAAGCACTATTGAAGAAGAAGAAGAAAGTTGGAGGACTCGCACTACCTGACCTCAGAACCTACTATACAGCTACGGTAGTCAAACAGCCTGGTACAACGACAGATACATTGACCAATGGAACAGAATTGAGAACCCAGATGTAAATCCATCCACCTAAGGTCACCTGATCTTTGACAAGAGCCCAAAGCCCATCAAATGGGGAAAAGACAGTCTTTTTAACAAATGGTGCTGGCAAAACTGGATATCCATCTGCAAAAAAATCAAACAGATGCATACCTCACACCATATACAAAAACTAATTCAAAATGGATCAAAGACCTAAATATAAAGCCGAGAACTATGAAGTTCATAGAAGAAAAAATAGGATCAATGCGAGAGGCCCTAATACACGGTATTAACAGGATACAAACCATAACCAACAACAGACAAATATCAGAATATACACTAGATAACTGGGATCTTCTAAAAATTAAATACTTACATTCATCAAAAGACTTCACCAAAAGAGTAAAAAGAGAACCCTACAGACTGGGAAAAATTTTTGGACTTTACAAATCAGACCAAGGTCTAATCTCTAAAATCTACAAGAAAATCCAACACCTCTACAACAAAAAGACAAATAATACTATTAAAAAATGGGCAAAGGAAATGAACAGACACTTCACCAAAGACGACATTCAAGTGACCAGCAGACACATGAGGAAATGCTCACGATCACTAGCCATTAGAGAAACGCAAATTAAAACCACAATGAGATACCATCTAACCCCAGCATTACTGGCACGAATCAAAACAACTGGAAATAATGTTGGAGAGGCTGCGGGGAGATCAGAACTCTCATGCACTGCTGATGGGAACGCAAAATGATACAACCATTTTAGAAAATGATATGGCGCTTCCTTAGAAAGCTAGAAATAGAAATACCATATGATCCAGCAATCCCACTCCTAGGAATATATCCTAGAGAAATAAGAGTCGTTACTCGAACAGACATATGCACACCTATGTTCATGGCAGCATTGTTCACAATAGCAAAAAGATGGAAACAACCTAGATGCCCAACAACAGATGAATGGATAAACTATGGTACATACACACAATGGAGTATTATGCAATGATAAAGAACAATGATGACTCTGTGAAGCATCTTATAACATGGATGAAACGGGAGGACATTATGCTGAGTGAAATAAGTCAATCACAAAAGGACAAATATTGTATGAGACCTTTACTGTAAAAACTCATGAAAAAGTTTACACACAAAAAGAAACAATCTTTGTTGGTTACGAGGGATGGGAGGGGTGTGGAGGCACTAAATAGACAATAGGTTAAGTGGTAACTTTCGTGAAGAGTAAGACAGTATACAATACTGGGGAAGCCAGCACAACTTGTACAAGGAAAGGTCATGGAAGCTCCATAGACACATCTAAACTCCCTGAGGAACTGAATTGCTGGGCAGAGGGCTGTGCGGACCATGGTCTCAGGGAACATCTAGCTCAACTGGCATAACACAGTTTATAAAGAAAATGTTCTACATTCTACCTTGGTGAGTAGCATCTGGGATCTTAAAAGCCTGTAGGCAGCCATCTAAGATACTCCACTGGTCTCACCCCTTCGGGAGCAAGGGACAATAAAGAAAAGACACAAGGAAGAGATTAGTCCAAAGGCCTCCACGAGACTGAGTCCAGTACAAGTAGATGGTGTCTGGCTACCACCACTGACTGCTCTGACCTAGATCACAACAGAGGGTCCCAGACAGAGCTGGAGAAAAAGGTATAAAAAAATTCTAACTCGCAAAAAAAGACCAGACTTACTGGCCTAACAGAGACTGGAGAAACCCCGAAAGTATGGCCCCTGGACACCCTTTTAGCTCAGTAATGAAGTCACTCCCGAGGTTCACTGTTCAGCCAAAGATTAGACAGGCCCATAAAACAAAATGAGACTAAAGGGCCACACCAGCCCAGGGGCAAGGACTAGAAGGTAGCAGGGGACAAGAAAGCTGGTAATAGGGAACCCAGGGTTGAGAAGGGACAGTGTTGACATGTCATGGGGTTGTTAACCTTTGTCATAAAACAGTATGTGTACTGTTTAATGAGAAATTATTTGTTCTGTAAAAAGTACAATAAAAAAAACTGATAATAAAAGGCAATAATAATGAAAACTAAAAAAAAAAGAGTTATTCAACTTACGTTTAAGAACTGACTTATGACAGAGTTGTCAGAATGGAACCCCGTCGTAAGTCAGGGACTGTTACTTATGCAAATATACAGATACACTCACACACAGTAAATACTATAAGGAAATCTATCAAATGTACAAGTGATCATCCCTTAATGGAATTACAGGCAATTTTTACTTTGGTGTTCAGAGATTTCTGTATTTTTCAACTTTTTTGTAATGACTATATATTTTGTTGTTGAAAATATACACAGCAAAACATATACCAATTCAACAATTTCTATGTATACAATACAGTGACATTGATTAATTCTTCATATTGTGCAGCCATTCCCAACCTCCTTTTCCAATTTGTTCCTCCCCTACTGACACAGGCTCATTTGCTCCGTCTTAGTCATCTAGTGCTGTTATAACAGAAATACCACAAGTGAATGGCTTTAACCAAAGAGAAATTTATTCTCTCACTGTCTGATAGGCTACAAGTCCAAATTCAGGGCGTCAGCTCCAGGGGAAGGCTTTCTCTATCTGCTCTGGAGGAAGGTCTGTGTCATCAATCTTCCCTTGGTCTAGGAGCTTTTCTCCACAAGAACCTCAGGACAAAGGACACACTGTGCTCCTGGCACTGCTTTCTTGGTGGAATGAGGTTCCCATATCTTGCCGCTGGCTTCTCTCTTTTATATCTCAAAAGAGAGTGGCTTAAGACACTATCTAATCTTGTAAATCTCAATATAACTGCCAATAATCCATCTTATTACATCATAATGACAGGATTTACAACACATAGGGAAATCACATCAGATGACAAAATGGTAGACAATCATGCAATACTGGGAATCATGACCTAGCCAAGTTGACAGATATTTTTTGGGGGACACAATTCAATCCATGACACTCCTATGCTTTTTATCTAATCTTTTACATTGCTGTTAACAATGATCCCATATAGTAAGTTTTTAAAAGAGCACAAAGCTCATGGTAGACATTCTTTACTAGTTAAGCTAGACTGTTGCTTGGTTTAAAGAAGGCTTCAGGGGATATTTCTGGCTTATGGTTTTAGATTCAAAGATTATCTCTGGATATTAGTTTCAGGGGTTCACCCAGCTTCAATGGCTTCAGAAAGTCTGGAGTCCATGAAAAGTGAAATTCTGTTCCACATTTCCCCCCTTTAGTCAAGATTCTTCTTTAGAATCTTTGATCAAAATGTTCAGTAACGGTAGCTGGGCACCATCCATCTCTTCTGGTCTCGTGGCAAAGGAGGCAGTTGTTCATAGAGGCAATCATCCACACCTTACATTTCCTCCTCCTATTCTTTTTTATTGTTGTGCTTTAAGTGAAACTTTACAATTCAAGTTAGTTTCTTATACAGTCTTGTGACCCTAGTTGCTCTCCCTGTACTGTGACAGCACACTCTTCCCTTCCACCCTGGATTTCCCGTCCATTCAACCAGCCCCTGACCCTCTCTGCCCTCTCATCTCGCCTCTGGACAGAACGTGCCCATTTAATCTCATGTATCTACTTGAGTTAAGAAGCACACTCTTCACAAGTATCATTTTATGTCCCACCTTCCGGTCTAATCTTTGTCTGAAGAGTTGGCGTTGGGAATGGTTT
>NW_004444071.1:5735583-5736769 GCF_000243295.1 Trichechus manatus latirostris | reverse complement strand
CACATCCTTGCAACATGGAAAACATATTCACCCCATCATATCATAGCAAAAGTCTTAACTCCAAGTCCAAAATCCAAAAATTCCTCTTCATCTGTGAAATCTAGAGTATAAGTTATCTGCTTCCAAAGGTACAATGGCAGAATGGGCACAAGCTAGACATTTCCATTACAAATGGGAGAAACTAGAGGAAAAGAAGTGCTAACAGGCACCAAGCAAGTTAGCAGAACACATTACATTAGCCCTCAAGGCTTTGAAAATAATCTTCTGTTCTCTGAGACAATTTATACAATAGCCCTGCCCTCCAGACTCTAGGTATTGGCCACAGTCTCTGGATTCTGAGTGGAGGCCCCTGGGCCCTGCGCTTCAGCTCCGCCTTCCAGGCCCACTGGGACAGCAGCTCTGCTCCCTTGGCTTTAGGCGCACCATTCTCCTGCTCCATCGGAGTGACAGCTCCACCCTTAGAAAAACCAGAGGCCATGGCTCCACCCTTTGAAACCCCTGAGGTCATGGCCATACCTTTTGAGGCTGAAGCAGCTCGGCTTCTTGTGTCCCTTGTCTCTTCAGCTTCTGCTTCCTATGGCCTCTTGGCCCTCAGGCCTCATGCCCACATCTGCCCTGCTGGGGCAAGTGTTCCAAAGCTCTGTAGCTCCACCCATGTTAAGTGCCCAGAGGCACCCCACTCTGCCAGAAAGCCTTGTGCACACAGACACTCAGCTCCCTCGCTCTGTGGGTCGGCAAGCCTAGCTCCACCGATAATCAGTGCCCGGAGGCACCCCACTCCGCCAGGAAGCCTCCTGCTCACAGGCATTCAGCTCTCTCGCTCTGTGGGTCGGCTCCAGCGCTGTCTTTCACTGGTCTCCTGCTGTTGGTTCTCTGCTGCTGTAGGTTCTCTGCTGCTGCTGGTCCTCTGTCACTGCCGCATGTCTGTCCATTCACAGTTTTAAAACCGCTTCCACATTTTAGGTATCTGTTAGAGCAGCACCGCACTCCTGGTACCAAATTCTGTCTTAGTCATTTAGTGCTGCCATAACAGAAATACTGCAAGTGGATGGTTTTAACAAAGAGAAGTTTATTTCCTTACAGTGAAGTAGGCTAAAAGTCCAAATTCAAGGTGTCAGCTCCAGGGGAAGGCTTTCTCTCTCTCAGCCTTCTCATCAGTGTTCCCCCAGACTAGGAGCTTCTCAGC
>NW_004444071.1:5661209-5734719 GCF_000243295.1 Trichechus manatus latirostris | reverse complement strand
CTCCCCACCCTTGTAACCATCAAAGAATGTTTTCTTCTGTGTTTAAACCTTTTCTTGAGTTCTTATAATAGTGGTCTTATACAATATTTGTCCTTTTGTGACTGACTAAATTCCCTCAGCGTACCTTTCACATTTCTCTATGTTATAAGATGTTCCACGGATTCATAGTTCTTGATCATTATGTAGTATTCCATTGTGTGAATATACCATAATTTGTTTATCCATTTGTCTGCTGATGGGCCCCTAGGTTGTTTCCATCTCCTCCTATTCTTGACTCTCCTTTTTCTGTTGCTCCAAGTGATTACACACCAATTGTACTTTGGATGACTGACTGCAAGCTTTTAAGACCCCAAGCACTATGCAACGAACTAGGAAGTAGCATATATTTCTTGATTTAATTAAAAAAATCTATTCTTAAAAGAAGTTACTAATCATCCACTATATCGTTGTTAGGTGCTGTCATGTCGATTAACTCATAGCGACCCCGTGTGACAGAGTAGAACTGCCCCCAAAGGGTTTCCTAGGCTGTAATCTTTATGGGGGCAGATTCCCAAGTCTTTCTCCCGTGGAGCTGCTGGGTGGGTTCAAAGCGCCAATCTTTCAGATAGCAGCTAAGCACTTAACCATTGCACCACGAGGGGTCCTTACTATATAGTTAGTATTGTACAATCCTCGAGAGCGCAGTAATTTAGCTACCAGTGTAGCAAGGAGGAGAACAGGGTGGTGACACCAATCTCAACTGGGTCCTCAGTTCATCTATTAATTCTTTTATTTTTCCATGCTGAGCATTTCTCCAGTTCCTCTCAGTGACTGTTTCAAGGATCTTAGCTCTGAACTATTCTCATTTTATCAGGAGAAGAATGACCTGCAGAACCATTAAGGAGCATTCCCTCCCCCGCCACTCCCCACCCCCGTGACTATTCCAACAGCTAGAGCTGTTACGATCAAAGAACTAGCACTCAACTTTGTGGCCAAAGCCTACAGAAACCTGAATTCACTCGTGCCAAGTCCATACTGAAGAAATCATAAAATCGAGGTCCTATTTGTAAATGGAAGCTAGAGACAGTCCAGAAATGGACCCTTAGCAACTAACACCTAACAGATATGGTAACAGGCTGAATAACACGCCCTCCCCTCCAAGATATACACGTCTTAATCCCTGGAAAAGGGACTTTGCAGTTAGGATAAAGTTAAGGATTTTGAGATTGGGAGAGAGATTATCCTGGATTAGCCAAGTGTAATCCCTAAATGTAATCACAAGAGTCCTTACAGGAGGGAGGCAAGAAAGTCAAAGGTGGAAGGAGCCGATGGGATGACAGAAACAGAGGTTAGAGTCATATGCTTTAAAAATGGAGAAAGGGGCCAGGAACCAAGGAATACGGCAGCCCCTAGAAGCTAGAAAAGGCAAGGAAAGAGATTCTCCTTTTGAACCACCAGTAGGAACTCCTGTAGACAACTTGATTTTAGCACAGTGAGACCCATTTTGGACTCTAACCCTTAGGACTGTAAGATAAATTGGTGTTGTCTTAAGCTACCAAGTTGTGCTGATCTGTTACAGCAACCATAGGAAACTCATACGGACAGAAAAAGGCTTTGCTGGGTTAAATTTAAGGACAGGGGTCAAGAATCAGCTTCAGATACGCAACTACCAGAGATCCTAGCCCCTAATAAGAAAAAGCTCTTGCCACTGCCAGAAATGGGACCAGTGTTGCAGAAATGTAGAAAACAGGTGAAAAGTTAGTGGATGAGTGTGAATAAGCAGCCTGTTCCCACTGTCCACCAGTTCCTCCCCTCCCAGCTATGTATCTCCAACCATCTCACTGCAGACAATGACTGAGAATTCCACCACTGGTCCTTCCTTTGCCCTCACCAAAGAAATCTTCAGTCAATTGCCTATTGAAGTAGAAAACTCCATTACGCTGGGAATCTGGTCCTTCTCTGCAATCTGCCCTGACAGCTGAGTTGGTGTGTAACCTGCAGGTCCTCTGCCCCCAAACCAGGCAGCAAAAATAAGCCCCACTCACGGCCAGCTGGTTCTGGAGCTGCTTGACCTGCTGCTGCAGTGCTTCCAGCTGCTGACTCTGCCTCTTGGAGGAGCTCGTTGAGTAGGAGAGCTGGGAGAGGCTGTTCAGGGCCTCCTTCAATTTGGTGACTTCCTTTGCCATCTCATTTATCTACCGAGAAAGGACAGCTATATCAATAAGCAAGAACGTGTCTGCAGAAGCAAAGTTTCAAATGTTCCGAAGCCTCAAACAGAGTTATCTCTATTGGTCTCTGGGACTCGAGACTTAGGAACAAATCTTTTTTTTAAAGAGAATTCACAAAATGAAACAGATAACAAAATCAAGCAAAACCAATAAAACCCTCTACATCTATTCCATTATGTTCAGATAAAGGCCCCTGAATTACATATTTTGTTTCACTGCTTTAGAGTAACAAAGGCTGTGATGTTGATTTCCTTCTTTTATCTCTTAAAAGGGCAGTTAGAAGCAGGATTTCAGGCGTTCATTATTTGATGGGAGACAGCTATGTCTTACCTGATACTGCTGATGCGGTTAATAGGGAGTGTGTTCTAGAAACCCTGATATCTGCAGACATCTTGCTTTAAAGTGAGCACAACCCTCCCCGCTTAGGCTCTTTTTTTAATTGTACTTTAGATGAAGGTTTACAGAACAAATAGTTTCTCATTAAATGGTACACATATTGTTTTATGACATTGGCTAACAACCCCACGACATGTCAACACTCTCCCTTCTAGACCTTGGGTTCCCTATTACCAGCTTTCCTGTCCCCCCCACCTTCTAGTCCTTGTCCTGGGCTTTGTGCCCCATTAGGGTCATTTTGTTTTATGGACCTGTCTAATCTTTGGCTGAAGGTTGAACCTCAGGAGTGACTTCATTACTGAGCGAAAAAGGTGTCCGGGGACCATACTCTCGGGGTTTCTCTAGTCTCTCTTAGGCTCTTGGAGCTCTTTTCAAACACTCACTACAAAGGAATAAAAGACAAACAGTGCTCTAATCTGGGTGGTGCAAACGGTTAAGTGCTCGACTACTAGCTGAAATGTTGGCAGTTTGAACCTACCCAGAGGTGCCTTGGAAGACAGGCCTGGCAATCCTCTTCTGAAAGGTCACAGCCTTGAACACTCTATGGAACCCAGTTCTCCTCTGCACACATGGGGTTGCCTCGCCATGAGTCAGAATGGACTCGACGGCAGCTAACAACAGGTGCTCTGATGAGTGCCATTCAGAACATCTGATCAGGGGACAAGGGATGCACAGCAGATTCCCGAATGTCACCCTGTGTTCTCCTTCACTTCCAGCACCATCTCTAACTGCCTGCCACCCACCTCGCTCTCCTCTCTCCCATATGCAGGGGAGGATCAGCTGATAAGCAAGGTAAGCACAGGCTTACTTACGCTTATTTACTGATCTATAGGGAACAATTGCACATGGGTTTCACCACTTTTTTGATGTGAAAAACAAGTGAAACTGCACACTACAGATTAGTAAGTAAGCCCGTGCTTACCTTGCTTACTGGGTATTCTGTCCCTGTCAGAAACTGTAAATTTGAAAAAGAGGCTTTGGTTCTGTAGAAGGGTGCTGTGTGGCTGGGAGAGAGAGAGATGCCAGCCATATGTAGAAGCAAAATCTCTGATGTGGTGAAAAAATGTAAAATTGTTCACTACAGATGATCTGGTAAGCAAGGTAAGCACTGTGCTTACCTTGCCTATTTGATAATCTGCCCTGCCCATATGCCTTTGAAAATTAGGACCAAGGAGGGCAGTTTTTATACTGACTTGGGGGAAGAAGTTCATGGAGCTTAGAAAAGCGGGATTAAGTCTAAGAGTAGTTCAGCTTCCATAAGACAGAAGAATTTTGGATTTAAAAAGAACTGAAGCTCTAGATGGATCACAAACACTTTTCAGTTTGTGGGTTCATTTCTGATCCCTGATATTGGCAGAGCTTCTGTAAAATGATCTTTTAAGGATAAATATGCACCACATTATGTGAAAATGCCTTAGTGTAAGGGAAGTGGTAGAAGTTTTTTTTTAAACCCAACATACTAAGAAAACATACTATTCTTATTGTAGTGTTAGAGACAGGTATCCTCACGTGCAGAGCCTCTAAGCATTCACAACAGGTTAGTGTTAACAAATGTGTTGTTGTTAGGTGCTGTCAAATCTATTACAACTCATAACGACCCCATATGACAGAACAGAACTACCCCATACGGTTTTCTTGGCTGTAATCTTTACGGGATCATATCGTCAGGCCTTTCTCCTGCAGAGCTGCTGGGTGCGTTCCAACTGCCAACCTTTTGGTTAGCAGCCAAGTACTTAACCATTGCACTACCAGGGCTCCAAATGTGACAAATGCTAAATATAATAAAAGTTGAAAGGCTTGTTATCGTGTGCCATCAAGCCAATTCTGACTCATAGCGACCCTATAGGACAGAGTAGAATTGCCCTATAGGGTTTCCTAGGCTGAAATCTTTCTAGGAGCAGATCAGCAGCTCTTTTCTCCTGTGGAGCAGCTGGTGGGTTTGAACTACCAACTTTTCAGTTAGCAGCCACGCGCTTAACCATTGCACCACCAGGGCAGCTAGTTAGAAATCCAACAGGCATAGAATTTCACCAACCTTCTTATCTTTATCCTCCTCCAGTTTTGAAGAGCTCTCAGAAGATCTCTTCATTTCTGCAAGTTCTTCCTGAGATTGCTGGAATTTTTGCAGAAGTTCATTTACTTCTTGCTCTTTGGATTTCAAGAGAGTCTGAATATTTTCCTTTTCCCTTTTTATTTGTGAGACCTCACTTCTGATCTGGGCAGCCTCTGAACGAGCCTTCTCTTTCTCTTTTACTGAATCCTTTAGTTTTGATGCCAACACACTCACTTCACTCTCTAAAGACGACTTGAGCTTTTCATAGGAAGACCTGGGCACCATCGCCTCGGTCATTGCTGCTTTCTCTTCTAAGAGTTGTTTCTCCAGCTTGGCCACTTCTACTTCCTTGCTTGCAAGCTGCTCCTTAAGACTACTTGTTTTGTCCTCCATCTCTTTTGCAGTAGTCCGCAGTGTGGTTATCACTTGCAAATGTTCTGTGATGGAAACCGAGTTCTCTTTTTGGGCATCTACCAGTTGTTTGAGTTGGGTCAACTCATTTAATACTTTAGAATACTGAGACTTCATTTCAGACAGTGCCTCTTCCGCTTTAGCCCTGGATACATTTGTCATTTGCAGCAGCTTCTCGTGCTCCACTTTATGGATATAGTCGGCCGTGACATCTTCTAGCGATTTCCTCTTCCTATAGTCCTCCAGCTCAGCCTGGGCTTCTTTGTACAGCTGTGACAGCTCGCTCACCTGTTTATTGAGTTCATCGATCATCCTGTTCATGGCCTCTTTCATGTCCTCAGTTTCGTCACTGGCTTCCTGTGCTGTCTGACTTTTTAATGTGTCTTTTAACTTCATGATCTCTTCTTGGGCCTCCTGGTATTTCCCAAACAAAAAAGCTTTTTCCTTATTCATATTCTCAATAACAGAGCAATACGAACTTTTCATTTCCTCGAACTCTTCTGCAGTTGGCTTAATCACCACACTTTTGTCCCTCTCTTCAAGTTTTCCCTCTAATTCTCTCACTTTCTCTTTATTTCTTTCATTTTCTTCTAATGCGTTCTGGAGATCCTGTTTTAGCACAACTATTTCCTCCTCGGTGACCCTCAGCTCATGGAGATGTGGATAACTCTCCACACCCTCTGGTGAAACCAGGCCCAGTGTCATCTGCTTCTGCACACTGAGGACCTCTTTCATGGCCTCCTCATACTTGCTCTGTGTTTCTTTAAGTTTCTGGCTGAGGTTGGAGCCATTCTCGGAAATCTCTGCATTGTTGAAACACACCAACTCTGTCCCTCTGGACTGGAGCTCTGTCTGTAGCTGTTTCTTTTCTGCTTCAGAGCTCTCCAATCTCTTCTGCAAGTCCTGCAAAATCTCTTGTAGTTGCTGAATTCTGACATCACTGTCGGTAGTGGATTTACCCAAGGACTGTGTTAAAGCAGGTGGAGGTGATTTGTAGTCTGGGGAAGAGGTTTCACTTGGTGTGCCCACGCATGGGGCCAAGTCAGTCTGGGTGGAATGGTAGGAGTCTGCGTCTGCCTCCTTGGGTGTTTTGGCCTGGGGGAAAAACAAGAATTAAATGGCACTGATACTGTGGTTAGGTGAGCAAGCAGTTAGAATGGGAGGAACAAATCCAAAACAGAGGTATGGGAGAGCAGCATGAATATTTTGTGTGTGTACTTCTCGTCCCATGAAAAAATACTAGGAACTGAGAGTCAGATTGATGACACAAAGCTGATCCAGTACTTCCACTGGAACAGATTATCTGTGCTACTTTAAAAGCACTGGAATTAGTTTTGGCTGTAAAGGCTCTGACTCAGGGAAAGACTTTGAAAATTTTTTTTCCTTTGTTTCTCGTATCATTCTAGTGCCCAAGGGGGCAGTGGGCTTGGTACAGCTATTTCTTATCAAGTTCTTAAGTATGCAAATAATCAACTTTACTAAATGAATGGCTACCATTTTATATATATATATATATATCTCCAAACCAAAACCAAACCCGTTGCTGTCGAGCCGATTCTGACTCATAGCCACCCTATAGGACAGAGCAGAACTGCTCCACAGGGTTTCCAAGGAGCAGCTGGTGGATTCGAACGGCTGACCTTTTGGTTACCAGCCATAACTCTTAACCACTGCACCAGGGCTCCTTATACATATATGTATATATTATATAATTTACCAATGTATAGAAATAGAATTAATAAACAACACTCTCAAGAAACAGATGATTTGAAACTATAAGATGCTTAGGGATAACTACATTTAAAAAAAAGAAAAAGGAACTAATGTAGATGTTTAAAACAAAGGTATCTCCACCACCACCACCAGTTACTGTCAAGTCATCCCTGACTCAGGGCGACACCATGTGTGTCAGAGTACACCTGTGCTCTATAAGTTTTTCAAAGGTTGATTTTTCAGAAGTAGACCACCAGGCCTTTCTTCTGAGGTGCCTCTGGGTGGACTTGAATCTCCAACCTTTCAGTTAGTAACTGAGCATGTTAACTGTTTCCAGCTAATGTAAATGTTTAAAACAAAATATATACCCTTGAAAAACCCAATAGCTTGATCTTATATTCTGTGCTAGCAATTGATTTATCTACCTGTAATTTATCTTGTAACTCCTTATTGTGTAAAGTAAGGGAAGCAACTTTTGCTTGTAATAGGACAAGAAGATCTTGTTGGTCAGCTTCAGAACTTATATCCAATAAGCTATCAGCACCTTAGAATAGAGAAAGGCAATTTAAAACAATATAAAAAAAATTTAACTGTTCCATCACTAACCCCTAACAAACTCACTGGCTACCCCACCCAAGCTAGTTCCTCCTGGTCCTGTCTGTGACACCCCCCACAGCTAGATACATGAACAGCACTTTTCAGAAGCTGAGGTTTCCTCACTGTGGTATTCTTAGCACAATACTAGATACATGGATACATATAAGCTGATTCTGAAAACTGATGGGATTTGGCCACATATTTTCCATTAACCTGATTAAGTGCCAAAACCTTGGCTGTTTCTGGTTCTTCCCTATATCCAATAAGTCCCATTCTGTCAATCATTTTTTGAAATCTCTCTGGGATCTGTGTCATTTCTTATCCCCAGCACCATTACTCTAGTTCAGACCTTTCTGCCTTACCTAGAAATGCTACAGATGGCTTCCTAACAAGTCTCTTCCTCTCTCCTCTCCCCAGTAAAATGTAGTCTGCACAGCAAGGTCAGATTAATCTTCCTGAAGCATACTGCAAATGGGTCAGTCTTTTGGCTCAAGTGCTTTAACTGTTCTTCTTTCACAAATAATCTCCAAATTCCTTTATCTGGGTTAAGGCTCTATGACCTGGCCCCAATGTACCTTTACGGGCTTATGATTCACTGCTTCTTTCTATAGATTTCCATTTGTCTCAAATTCAGGGTACCCATCATATCTTCTATGTTCTCAACACAAGGCTGATTCTTATATTCTTTAGATGCCCTCCCAACATCTCTCTGCCCAGATAAATATCTCTTACACATCTGTTATGGATTGAATTATGTCCCCACAGAATGTGTTGGAATCCTAACCCTCATCCCTATGGATGCAATCCCCTTTGGGAATAGAGCTTTGTTTGCTATGTTAATGAGACAGTATCAGTGTAGAGTATGTCCTAAACCTAATCACTTCTGAGTTATAAAAAAGAGCAGATTAGACACAGAAGAAAGCACAAACTGGGGAAGACAGACACAGTGTGAAGACTACCAAGGAACTGAGGAGGACTGAGGCTACAGAAGCTGAAAGAGACAACAAGCATCTTCCCCCAGAGCCGACAGAGAAAGCCTTCCCTTATAGCTGGTGCTTCAGTTCAGACTTCTAGCCTCCTGAAATGCTGAGAAAATAAATTTCTGTTCATTAAAGCCACACACTTATTACAGCAGCACTAGCTAAGACAACATCCTTAAAGACCCATGTCAAACTCTGCCTCCTCTATAAAGCATTCACTGACCATCCCATCATGAAATGGTCTTCTCCTGTCTGAATCCCACAGTAATTACTAAACCACAACTTTCTGACATCCTACTGATTATCACGCTGAAATAATATGTAAAGCACTGCTACTCCAAGTGCTCAAAGGAACTTGCTCCAGAATATAATTCAGTGTACAGCTTCCTTCACCCAGAAAGTTTTCCTATGGGGAAAAAAAAAAAGTCAGCTGAACAAGACAGTGTGCTTAGTGACTTGGTTGAAAGGCTTTCTGGTGCAAACTCCTTATTTATTGCAGACTGGCAGCAGTTTATGAACCACACTCTGAATAGCACAGATCTAAATGTTTTACTGCCATGTTTCTTATTTTCTCACAACCATTTAATACAAAAAACAAACAAAAAAACAAAACAAAACCCACTGCCATCGAATCGATTCTGACTCATAGCAACCCTATAGGACAGAGTAGAACTGCCCCATAGGGTTTCCAAGGAGCGACTGGTGGATTCGAACTGCTGACCTTTTGGGTAGCAGCCAAGTGTTTCTTCATAGAAAAGCTTGTTTCTGATTTCTGATGCCCAAGATACAGTGTTCTGAGTCCCCTTGACAAGAAGTCTCGTGAAACTGGAATGAACTGGGGCTTGGGGGGCATGTCTAAGTCATCTAGTGCTGCTATAACAGAAATACCACAAGTGAACGGTTTTAACAAAGAGAAATTTATTCTCTCACAGTCTAGGAGGCTAGAAGTCCGAATTCAGGGTGCCAGTTCCAGGGGAAGGCTTTCTTTCTCTGTCAGCTCTGGGGGGAAGGTCTTTGTCATCAACCTTACCTGGCAGAGGAGCTTCTCAGCACAGGGACCCTGGGTCCAAAGGATGTGCTGTTCTCCTGGCTCTTGTTTCTTGGTGGTATGAAGTCCCCATGTCTCTCTGCTTGCTTCTGTATTTTATATCTCAAAAGAGACTGACTTAAGATACAACCTAATCTTGTAGATTGAGTCCTGCGTCATAAACTTAACTGCCTCTAATCCTGCCTCATTAGCATCACAGAAGTAGGATTTACAACACATAGGAAAATCACATCAGATGACAAAATGGTGGACAATCATACAGTACTGGGAATCATGGCCTAGCTAAGCTGACACACATTTTTGGGGGACACAATCCAATCCATAACAGGGCATGACTGCAACTCTATAAACAATAAAAATTACTTCTAAGATACAATAAATTGTTTTAAAAATATCCAATGTAACAGTTGTTAAGTTATATTAAAACTGATCTCTGCTAGGAATTACAAAGTTTAATATTTCTAAATTCTGCAAATTCAAACACATAAAATGCAAAATAGACCCAAGAAACTGAATGCTGGAGCAAAAAGGGGCCTTAGAAATCATCCATTTTGGGATTTCCCAAATGCTGGTCTGCAGACATCTATATTTTAAATTAATTCTGAAGGTACTGGACTACATTCTTAGACGTTAAACCCTTAGGATGGACTCTCAAAAGGATAGGATGCAATAAACCCAGTCTTCGTGAAATCAATGAGATAGTGTATGATTTCATTAACACTCTTGTCTTTGCACATATCTATTCAAATCCAAAGTAGAAAAGTTAGATTGTGGTGGCCAGGAAAGTGCTCAGCTCACCCTCCTTCCAAGAAGTAACTTGCTGCTCAGCTGCAAGGAGTCAGTGAGCTGATGGCCTGCAGCTGTTGGCTACTTCAGGCTCCATGGCAGCTTTGGAGTCAAGGCCACGCTCTTCCCAGGCCACCCCCAGCCAATAACTGAGAGCACGGTAGGATAACAGGACCTGGATCTTTCTGCCCAATGCAGAATTCTTCCAAGGGGGCTCTTTTGCTCTGGCCAGTCTTTGTCAGACGTGCATTGCAGTCCAAACCCAAACCCCACATAGCCTGCAGTACCCCTAAATCTCTCTCAGCCTCTGCCTCCCAGAGGATCCAACGGGGACACCATCAGGAGTGGACTGAAAAGCAAGTGGTAAGATGGCATTTCAGACTGGGTCACTCTCTACCAAGCTCTCAAGGAGGACCTCACACCAGCTAGTATGTGGGGCCCACACAGTCCCTGGCTTAACATGATAGCCCAGTTGCTGAAACTTTCAGAGGGTGTTCTGGCACAGGGGAATGACTTGGCTGATAGAATGACTTTTACCATTGAAAAACGAGGGGGTGGGGGCAGTGCCTACAAGAGCAAGGACACTGGCTGGTTGTTATCACATTACATTAATTCCCTACGGAGGGATTATGAAAAGCCAAGGGCAGTTATATAATTGAAAACAAACCATGAAGACAAGAAGGCCACTTTGATAGCTTTTGAAGAGGCCCTTAACTGTGAGTGGAAAAAAGCAAAAAAGCTGAAGACTAAATTTAGGATTTAATAGACTTCCCTATTGAATGCTCAACTGAGGCAGGTCTGGAGTGCAAAGGTCAGGGCCCTGTTTGAGAAAATCTGGGACCTTGACACATGGGAAAGGGGTATCTGGTAGATGACCTTGAAGATTTTGGTCTTCCAGGTTCCTCTGAACCCCAATGTCTGCAGAGGTGGCCAAGTGTTCTCTATGAAGGGCAAGCATCTCCCATCCCCCATACCAGAGGACACTGCAGAAGCCTCTCCCCAGCAAGACAACCGGGACACCTTCAGGATCTGCCCCCACCTTCTCCTGGCCGCCAGGCCAATAACCAGGGTTAAGTACAATCTAACCCAGCCAGGGATGTGCTGAGCGTGGGGAAGAAAGTGACCATACCCCATAGGAGTGCAAGACTTAAGAGCATGGTTTGCAAGACTGCGTTTGAGGGTATTTGTTCAAGGGGGCTAAAACCATAAGATCTATAAGAGAGAGTAATTAACGTGGGTCATGCTTCTTGGATATGGAATTTAACACCCTGGCAAGGACCCCAGAGGACGGTGCCAATTTGCTGCTATAGTGGTTCCCAGAAGCCTGGAGAAAGTGATGGCTCACACCAAGCAAAACTAAAATTCCTGAACTGCCATGGCAAACAGTAGGGGAAGAGATTAAAAAATCTCAGGGAACTGGGTATGCTGGAGTGGACAGTAATTTATGTACAACAAATGGCATCCATTTAAAGTTTAGAATTTGAAGAGGTTTAACAGTTATACACATCCATGACTGATACACCAATCAAGATACAAATTATTTCCACTATCCCTGAAGTTTCATTGTGCCTCATCCCATCCAATCCCTGCCCACCGCACTCCCAGCCACCTACTGCTCTCCTTTTTTACATTTTCTAGAATTCCTGTAACTGCAATGATATAATAGGAATGCTTTTGTAATCTGGCTTCGTTCACTCAGCATGATTTTGAGATTCATTATCGTTGCTGCGTGTACAGCAGTTTGTTCCTTTTAATTGCTGAGTAGTAGTCCACTATACGGGTGTATCTCATTTGTTTATCCATTCACTTGTGGATGGAAAACTGGGTTGTTTCCATTTTGGGGCTACTGTGAAAAAAGCGGCTAGAAAGATTCTGTGTACATATATGTTTTCATTTCTAGTGAGTAAATACCTGTAAGTGGAATTGCGGAATCACATGGTAGGTATACATATATGACTCTTTAAGAAATTGCCAAACTGTTTTCCAAAGTAGTTGCACCACTTTACATTCCCACCAGCTCCACATACTCATCAACACTTGGTATTGGCATTTTTAAAAAATCAGCCATTCTAAATGGGTATCTCTTTTTATCCTGTTTTGTTTTAGAAATGAAAGTGTTTTATGCGCTACTTCTGAAAATCAGGAAACCCTGGTGGTGTAATGGTTAAGAACTATGTCTGCTAACCAAATGGCTAGCAGTTCAAATCCACCAGCTGCTCCTTGGAAACTCTATGGGGAAGTTCTACTCTGTCCTGTAGGGTTGCTATGAGTCAGAATCAACTCAACAGCAACAGGTTTGATTTTTGAAAATCATAATTTCTGATATTATTCTTTGAATGCATTACTTCCTTTGCACCACAGCTATAGTAGAAGACTATTGCTGTTAGTTGCTGTCGAGTCAGTTCTGACTCATGGAGACCCCATATATGCAGAGCAGAACTGTGCTCCCTAGGGTTTCAAGGCTGTGACTTTCCAGAAGCAGATCGCCAGGCCCGCCTTCCAAGGTGCCTCTGAGCAGGTCCTAACGGCCAACATTTTTTCTGGTAGTCGAATGCTTAACTGTTTGTGCCACCCAGGGACTCCATAGTAGAAGATATTAGGATGTTAACTGTAACTGCATAATGGCCTGGCCTTGCCTTGTGTAGGTATCCATCTTAAAGAATTTATAAACAAAGTATAGCTGAAGCCAGAAAAAGTGATAGGACACCCAACTGACATACAAGTTATTTTAAGGATCCAATTGGTAGTTTGTTAGAAAAGCACAGTGATCTAGTTTCAACCGCCATTTCCACAAGTGAATGTATTAACATAGAAGTAGGGGTTCACAACCTTTGACATCTGGTGAAGACTAATGAACCCCTCTTGAAACAGTATCTTTAAATACAAAAGATAAAATATACAGGCTACAGTCATTTAAGTCCTTATATTACAACACATCAAATAACAAGACCCAGTAGCAGATCCAATTACCATATTTTCAGCAGTGATTTTTAAAATGGTATTCCAAGATATCTGCAATAACAGTAAGATATGAAACTGACTGTGAATTCTCTTGGTGACAAAGTCACTGGTCTGCTAATACCACTGGGGTTAGCGGCCTATACTCATAACTGAAGGAAATGCTGAATCTTAAGAGATAAATTGTTGTGTGCAGTTGAGTCAATTCCGAACCGTAGCAACCCCATGTGACAGAGGAGAACTGCCCCCTAGGATTCCTTACTCTGTAACATTTATGGGAGCAGATTGCCAGGTCTTTTCTCCCATGGAGCTGCTGGTGGGTTTGAACCACCAACCTTTCGGTCAGCAGCCAAGTGCTTAATCATTGTGCCACCAGGGCTCCTTAGGAATAAATTAGTTACAGATAAATGAAAATAAAATCCATTGCCATCAAGTCGATTCTGACTCACAGCGACCCTACAGGACAGAGTAGAATGGCCCCATGGGGTTTCCAAGGCCATAATCTTTACGGAAGCAGACTGCCACATCTTCCTCCCACAGAGCAACTGGTAGGTTCAAACCACCAACCCTTTGGTTAGCAGTGCTTAACCACTACGTCACCAGAGCTCCTAAATGAAAACAGAGATGTATCTTTTCATATCTAAGTTCAGAGACTCCTTCAATTCTAGGTTAAGGGGCCCTGAAGTGCAGGGCATGTCGGCCTGTCTGTTCTTGGCAGCTCTGTGATGGCATGCTTGTTCTCCGACCTCCTACACTGAGTCCCTCTGCTTGACCTTGGCTCTCTTTAAATGGACATGGACTAGAGATTGGTGAAGGAACACAGGCAGGTGCCCCTACCTCTTACCTGTAGTGCTGTCACTTAGTCTGTCTTTGTTTTCCCGGATAGAACTGATCTCAGCCTGCTGAGACACAAACATGACTTAAAAGACTATTCCTCAATGCAATCTGGACAGAAGAGTCAAGCAGATTTTCCTCCTTGGGTGTATGCAGAACAGAGTTGGTGTTACCATATCACAAAAACAGCTAGAAAAATCTTACGAATATGATATTTTAAAATACAAGTGGATAAAAGTGACAACTATCTACTAAGTATAATTTCTAAAATATGAGAGCCTCCAAAGGGTATGTATAGTCTCCAAGTATTTCAGAAATTTCATTTAGTGAGTACGATAGCAGTTATCTTTTAAGATTACAATAATTTTATCTAATCACTCATTTAATTGGGCTACATACTGAAACCTCAAATGGCAAATACTCCTTTCATAATGAAGTCAAACAGGAGTTACAACTATCTGGTTTATACACTGGTTAAAGTATATTAAAAATAGGCTTTTCAGCATTATCATTTTATAAATTATAATATGTTATCATTAATCTTTTTAAGAGAAAAGTAATAAATAAGACTTATCGATGATAATTTTATAAAGGAATAAAAATTCTTATGGTCCTGGATTGACAACTGATGCCCTGAAGATTTCCTCCAATCCTTTATTCCTGAATAGCTACTAATATATTGCAAAAATTTGTGTAACTTCAAAGACAGACTCTTACAGTAAATAAATATATATATATATTTTAATTGTACTTCAGGTGAAGGTTTACGGAACAAACAGTTTCTCATTAAACAGTCACTACACATATTGTTTTATGACATTGGTTAACACCCCACGACATGTCAACCCTCTCCCTTCTCTACCTTTTTTTTTGGTGTAAATATACATAGCCAAAGATACACCATTTCAAAAATTTCTACATGCACAGTTCAGTGACATTGACTACGCTCTTCCAGTTGTGCTGCTATTCTCACTTTAGATGAAGGTTTACAGAACAAAATAATTTCTCATTAAACAGTACACGTTGCCCTGTGACAATGGTTAACAACCCCACTACACGTCAACACTGTCCTTACTCAACCTTGGGTTCCCCATCACCAGCTTTCCTGTCCCCTTCTGCCTTCTAGTCCTTATCCCTGGACTGCTGTACCTCATTAGTCCCGTTTTGTTTTATGGGGCTGTCCAATCCCCGGCTGAACAGTGAACTTTGAAAGTGACTTCACCACTGAGCTAAAAGGGTGTCTGGGCGCCATACTCTCGGGGTTTCTCCAGCCTCTTTTAGGCCAGTAAATCTGGTCTTTTTTGTGTGTGTGTTAGAATTTTGTTCTACATCCTTCTCCAGTTCTGTCCAGAACCCTCTGTTGTGATCCCAGTCAGAGCAGTCAGTGGGTAGCCGGGCACCATCTAGCTATACTGGACTGAGTCTGGTGGAGGCCTTGGTAGCTGTGGTCCATTAGTCCTTTGGACTAATCTCTTCCTTATGTCTTGTTTTCTTTATTGTCCCTTGCTCCCGAAGGGGTGAGACCAGTGGAGTATCTTAGATGGCTGTTCACAGGCTTTTAAGACCCCAGACGCTACTCACCAAGGTAGAATGTAGAACATTGTCTTTATAAACTGTGTAATGCCAGATGAGCTAGATGTTCCCTGAGACCATGGTCCCCACAGCCCTCTGCCCAGTAATTCAGTCCCTCAGGGAGTCTGGATGTGTCTATGGAGCTTCCATACCTTTCCTTGTACAAGTTGTGCCGGCTTCCCCAGTATTGTGTACTGTCTCACCCTTCACCAAAGATACCACTTATCTATTGCCTAATTACTAGTTCCCCCCCACCCCTCCCATCCCTCGTAACCAACAAAGATTGCTTCTTTTTGTGTGTAAACTTTTTCATGAGTTTTTACAGTAGAGGTCTCATACAGTATTTGTCCTTTTGTGACTGACTTATTTCACTCAGCATAATGTCCTCCCGTTTCATCCATGTTATAAGATGCTTCACAGAGTCATTGTTCTTTATCATTGCATAATACTCCATTGTGTGTATGTACCATAGTTTATCCATTCATCTGTTGTTGGGCATCTAAGTTGTTTCCATCTTTTTGCTATTATGAACAATGCTGCCATGAACATAGGTGTGCATGTCTATTCGAGTGACGACTCTTATTTCTCTAGGACATATTCCTAGGAGTGGGATTGCTGGATCATATGGTATTTCTATTTCTAGCTTTCTAAGGAAGCGCCATATCATTTTCTAAAATGGTTGTATCATTTTGCGTTCCCACCAGCACTGCATGAGAGTTCTGATCTCACCACAGCCTCTCCAACATTTGTTATTTCCAGTTTTTTTTATTCATGCCAGTAATGCTGGGGTGAGATGGTATCTCATTGTGGTTTTAATTTGCGTTTCTCTAATGGCTAGTGATCACGAGCATTTCCTCATGTGTCTGTTGGTCACTTGAATGTCTTCTTTGGTGAAGTGCCTGTTCATTTCCTTTGCCCATTTTTTAATAGGATTATTTGCCTTTTTGTTGTAGAGGTGTTGGATTTTCTTGTAGATTTTAGAGATTAGACCTTGGTCTGATTTGTAAAGTCCAAAAATTTTTCCCAGTCTGTAGGTTCTCTTTTTACTCTTTTGGTGAAGTCTTTTGATGAATGTCTAAGTGTTTAATTTTTAGAAGATCTCAGTTATCTAGCATATCTTCTGATATTTGTGTGTTGTTGGTTATGGTTTGTATCCTGTTAATGCTGTGTATTAGGGCCTCTAGCATTGATCCTATTTTTTCTTCTATGAACTTTATAGTTCTTGGCTTTATATTTAGGTCTTTGATCCATTTTGAATTAGTTTTTGTATATGATGTGAGGTATGCATCTGTTTCATTTTTTTGCAGATGGATATCTAGTTTTGCCAGCACCATTTGTTAAAAAGACTGTCTTTTCCCCATTTGATGGGCTTTGAGCCCTTGTCGAAGATCAGGTGACCGTAGGTGGATGGATTTACATCTGGGTTCTCAATTCTGTTCCATTGGTCAATGTATCTGTTGTTGTACCAGGCTGTTTTGACTACCGTAGCTGTATAGTAGGTTCTGAGGTCAGGTAGTGCGAGTCCTCCAACTTTCTTCTTCTTCTTCAATAGTGCTTTACTTATTTGGGGCTTCTTCCCTTGCCATATAACGTTAATGATTAGTTTTTCCATCTCTTTGAAGAATGTTGTTGGTATTTGGATCGGGATTGCATTGTATTTGTAAATTGCTTTGGGTAGAATTGTCATTTTCACAATGTTGAGTCTACCTATCCATAAGCATGGTATGTTTTTCCATTTATGTAGATCCCTTTGGGTTTCTTGCAGTAGTGTTTTGTAGTTTTCTTTGTATAGGTCTTTTACATCCCTGGTTAGATTTAATTCAAAGTATTTTATTTTTTTAGGGGCTATATAAATAGTATTGTTTTCCTGATTTCTTTTCATCATTCTCTTTATTGGTATATAGGAACCCAACTGATTTTTGTATGTTTATCTTGTATCCTGCTTCTCTGCTGAATCTTTCTATTAGTTCCAGCAGATTTTTCGCGGAGTCTTTAGGGTTTTCTATGTATAGTATCATACCATCCGCAAACAGGGACAGTTTAACTTCTTCATTACCAATTGGGATGCCCTTTATTTCTTTTTCTTGCCTTATTGCTCTAGCTAGAACTTCCAGCACAATGTTAACTAGGAGTGGTGATAAAGGGCATCCTTGTCTTGTTCCTGTTCTCAAGGGGAATGTTTTCAGCCTCTTTCCATTAAGAATGATGTTGGCTGTTGATTTTGCATTTATGTCCTTTATTATGTTGAAAATAAATATTTTTAAGAAAAAAAAAATACAGCGACTTGCCAGAAGTTAGTGTTTCATCTAGACGAGCTACAGTTAATGATAAGAGATAACACTTTTCAGCAAAAAACTGTTTGTAAAGGTCCAAATACTAAAAATAAAGTGGCTTATTTTTGGCGAGTCTTTGTCTTTACAAAAAGTTCTTCTCTCTCTTAAAAAATACTTATTTTTCAGCTATATTGAGGGACACTAAACTATACCCCTTTAAAGTTTACAATGGAGGAGGTTTGACAGATATATACAAACGTGAAACCAACATCACAATCAAGATACAAAATATTTCCAAAAAAACCAAACCCGTTGCTGTCGAGTGGATTCTGACTCACAGTGACCCTACAGGACAGAGCACAACTGCCCCATAGGGTTTCCAAGGATCAGCTGGTGGATTTGAACTGCCAACCTTTTGGTTAGTAGCTGAGCTCGTAAACAGTGCACCACCAGGGATCCCCAAATATTTCCATTACTTCTAAAAGTTCCCGTGTGCTCATCTCAGCCAATCCTCACCCACCTCACTCCCAGACAACCACTGCTCTCCCATTACTATTTTCTAGAATTCCTATAAATGCAATGATATCATGGAGTATGAACTCTTTTGTCTGGCTTCTTAAACTCAGCATGATGATTTTCAGATTTATCTATGATGTTACTTGTACGGTAGTTTGTTCCTTTTCATTACTGAATAGAATTCCATTATATGGGTATGTCTCATTTTGTTTATCCATTCACTTGTTGATGGACATTTGGGTTGTTTTTACTTTTGCAGTCTTCTGAATAAAGCTTCAATAAACACTGTGTATAAGATTTTGTGTAGGCATACATTTTCATTTCTTTTGGGTAAACACTTATCAGTGGAATGACTAGATCATATGCAAGGTACGTATTTAACTTTTAAGGAATCTGCCAAATAGTTTTCCAAAGCTGTTGTACTATTTTACACTCCCACTAGCAGGGTGTGAGAGTTCTGTTTCCTCCACATCCTCACCATCACTTGATACTTTCAGTCTTTCTAACTTTGTTGTTGTTGGCTGTTGTTGAGTCATTTCCAACCCATAGTGATCCCATGTGGCAGAGCAGAACTGCCCCATAGGGTTTTCTTTGCTGTAATCTTTACAAAAGCAGATCGCCAGGTCTTTCTGCTGCAGAGCTGCTGGTGGGTCTGTAGTACCAACCTTTAGGTTAGCAGCTGAGTGCTTAACTGTTGTGCCACCAGGACCCCTCCCTTTCTAACTTCAGTTGTTCTAAATAGGTGTGATTTTTTATCTTATTTTGCTATAGAAAAGAAGGTACATACTGTACTTTTGAAAATCATAATTTGTGGTATTATTCTTTGGAACACATTACTTCATTTGTGTCACAGGCATATTAGAAGATATTAGGATATTAACAGTAACAGCCTAACTGCTTTGCTTTGCCTTGTGTACACATTCATTTTAAAGTATTAACAAAGTCTAGTTGAAGTGAGGGAAATGATGACAGGATATTGTTTGGATCAATGTGCATGCAAGTTAAAAGAAACTTTAGTAATTCTTAGATGGAGAAAAGTAATCATACATTTGGAATATATCACTTTAATAATTACAAATTTTACTTTCCTTCCAAGTATACTTTCCTAGGGATTGTTAGGTAAACAGATGTTGAATTGAAATTATCCTCCCACTTCTGTAAAATACTTTCCAACTACCTGCAGAACCCTAATGAACCCTCAAAGGTAGAATAAAGACATAATGGATTTTCTAAAATTTCTACAATAAATACACATTACTTATAAAGTCAGGAAATAACTTTAATTAAAAATATACAATTTTCAGTATGATAATCAGAGAAAAAAACAAAAAGCTACTTTCCTTTTGATTGGCATTATGCCAACTCAGTGTGGGATTAGACCCAGTATGAAGCAAGTTTGTATCTTTGTCTCTTTTTTTTAATGAAGAAAATTATTTATTAATTAACCAATATAATTTGCTCATCGTACTCTTTTTTTGTGGGGAAGCGGGTTTCCATGCCAGGAAAAATCAAGGGTTCTTTCTTGGTGACAAAGTTGTGAAGCAATGACCGAGGAGTATATTTTGTTTTGTTTGGTGTTGTATAACTTTTAAAAGCTAGTCTATCATGTATCTAAAAATTCAGTAACAAAACTGAACACAGAAAAGATATACCTTGAAGGGTGGTTCCGTAAAAAATACTGATCCCTTTCCAGAAAGTGGTGTCGAAGTTATTGATCTTGGGGAAGACACATCACTCAACTATAAAAACAAAATGAAAAGCGCCAATAAAGAACGCTTCTGCAAAGCCTCTTCTTCTCTAGTACCAAAGAATCAACCTATTTAACCAATGTAAATAGATCTAACAGTAATTATCTTTAAACCAAAACCAAACCCATCCTGTCAAGTCAAATTCTGACTCATAGTGACCCTACAGGACAGAGCAGAACTGCCCCACTGTTAATTGTTCAGGCTTTCCAAGGCTGAAATGTTTACGGAAGCTGACTACTACATCTTTCTCCTGTGGAGCAGCTGGTGGGTTTGAACCGCCGACCTTTGCCGTGGGCTAAGTGCTTAACCACTGCGCCACCAGGGCTCCTCCTTTAGCTTCAATTAATTCAAGCATGGTATCTTTTTAATACAATTCAGCTGCCTCAAACACTTTTTCAAAGTTGGAAGAGTATCACCAAGTAACTTTGCTTCAATATTAATTAGAAATCAGTTTTTAAAATCTATAACATTTCTATTGCAGATTGAGAATTTTATTAATGAACATGCTAAAATGCATTTAAAATTACTGATCACTACCATCTGAATAACGATTATTCTCTTTGGGGCTTATGTTTTTTAACTAGCCCCAGCCTGTTTTTATTTGCCACTTTATAGATTTCTGAGCTTCCTCCTTTGTGCAGTAGTCAGTGTAAATGCAGAAATGAAAACTAATTTTAACCAATCTTAAATGTAATGAGAAAAGCAAATATCTTAGCAATGGTTTCAGAAACCAAATAAATTCATTTTCAACTAATTGTCTCACTTGCTACCTATCCCCACCCCCACCCCCACCCCCAACTAGAGCTGTTAACGTAAAGAACTAAAAATAAAATGAGCTCATTATCTTAAAGAAAAAAAAAAAGTTGTCACAAGTTCTTGAGAAACTTCCTTGAGGCTTTTAAAAAAGCTACCATTCAATTCTTTAGTTTTGAAATAAGAGTCAACATAATTTCCATACTAATGATCAAAATCATTCACGTCACAATTTGTAATTGAAAACCACTAACAAAATTTTTAAATAGGTATTTAAGGGAAGTTCTAAAATATTCTTTTTTGACCTAAACACAAAATGACAAAATTATGGCTTTCTTGTTACACGTTTGATGATTGCTGGTTTGTTTTTTACCTGGGCAGGACTGATAGGAGGTGGTGGAGCTTTGCGTTTTTTTGGAGTTCCACTTCTTTCAGAGCTTATTTTAGAGACTTGATCATGCTGAAAGTTATCACAGTCCAAAGAACGGAAGTGGGTTAGTCAGGTTAGTAAAGTCTGAGCAAGTAGCTTCATCATACAAATGAGAAACACCTCAACAGCTCATGCATTTCTTTATCAAGATCTGAAATCTGCTACCAACATAAAAATAAGCAATATGCATGCCCAAGTTTTCTTCCAGCAGCCCATGCTTTAATGGCAGGAAAATAAAAACACAAGACAAACCAGCTTCAGGTGGTGGTAGAGAACTGGGAATGCAGAGGATGAGGAGTCATCTACCACAATTTAGAACCCAGAATACATTCAGTCTAGCTTTTCATCTGAATGCAAAGCGGTGGTATTTCCTCCACGTCTCCTTTACTTAAAGGATGTAACTATGGGGCTGGTGGGGGAGGGGAAGAACCTCATGTCTTCAGGTTATAGATAATACATAACATAGTTAGCATTTAATTAATTCAGTACTGAGTATTTACTATTTATGGTTTCTTCAAGGATCTTAATGTATAAATAAATACAGCAGCCAAGCATATGTTTCATTAATAAACAGATATTGACAAAGTATTATTTAGGAGAAACTCCAAAATAACAGGGCAAACTTGTCAAACAATTTCTACTCTGCAAAACAGCAGATGAGATTTTAGAAAAGCCTCTATTAAAATAACAGAAAAAAAAAAAACTCTTCGTTAAATACCTAACATTTCCATGGCTGTAGATCTGTATTCCATGTGATACTTAAAATACTGTTGCACCAGTCTCAGGGCTGAAACCACATTAATCATTTTCACACCACTAGGCAGAATTAGTACATTTTGGAAAAAGATGTATAAGTAGCAAGTGTAAAGTTACATGCTTTTGAAATTGGGTGAATCATTAAGGAAATATTTACTGCCTTATTACAATGGAACTATCTCTTCTTCCAAAGATATTTCAGTCCTTAAGTATTTTCAGTATAATCTGTATCACTTTTCTAGTGGACCAGAGGGTTGTTTGATATGAACATTTTCAAATTCCCACGACTAAAGAAGAAAAAAATATCCCCTCTCCCAAAGATACATACCTGCTTTGGTTTTGTTGGTGTTTTTAAATCTGTAGAAGGAAAAGCAAAAAATCTAACTGTAAGAACCATAATGACTCATATCTACTGTGGGAGGGGATACACATATGCTATTTAACACTTCATTTTTCTTTAAGATCTTTTAAAAGAATAATAAAATATATCATATTGCACACATTCCTTTTTCCTTTGGGGAAAGTCAAGTGGATAAATTTAAAACAACACTCGCTATTTTCTTTCACATACCAGCATCCTGAGAGATTTTTGATAATAGAAGGCTTTGAATTCCTGCATTTTCCGAGAGTTTGGAATAATGTAAGGCATTGTGTCCAAGAGAATCTACAAGGTTTAAGTCGGCACCCTTTTTAATTAAGGCTTCCACGATGTTAGAGCTGCCAATCTCACAGGCCAGCATGAGAGCAGTTCTAAAGGAAAAAAGGCAACACCAAATTAGTACCAACAAAATTTCTCTCCTGGAAAATCATGTCACTTGTCTTGAGAACAGTGAAAAGGAGATTAAGTGCAGCTAAACCTTTACTGCACTTAATCTTCTGAGCAATCCAAAATGGAATGCTATCAAGATGAAATTGTTGTGTGCTGTTGAGTTGATTCCGACTCACAGAGACCCTATGTGACAGAGTAGAACTGCCCCATAGAGTTTCCAAGGCTGTAATCGTTACGGAAGCAGATCACCAGGCCTTTCCTCCCATGGAGCTGCTGGTGGGTTCAAACCGCCAATGTTTTGGTTAGCAGCAGAGCGCTTAACCATTGTGCCACCATGCTCCTTAAGAAATTAACCTGAAAAACCCATTGCCATAGAGTCCATTCGGACTCATAGTGACCCTACAGGACAGAAGAGAACTGCCCCATAGGGCTTCCAAGGAGCGGCTGGTGGATTCAAACTGCTGACCTTTTTGGTTAGCAGCCATAGCCCTTAACTACTGTGCCAAGATGAAATTAGATGGTTGTTTTTTAAAACTTCAGATCAAATCAAAACATTAAATCATATTAAGTCAAATAACATACACATAATCTTTTATACTATTTGACATAATATGATGACATTCACTATGACTGGTACAAATCTTGCCCTTCTTTCACCTCAAGCATTTTAAAGTGCCTACACATTGGGGTTGCTATGAGTCAGAACTGACTCGAAGGCAATAGGTTTGGTTTTCTGGCTTGACACGTTGCTAAGACTATTTTTAAAAAGCAGCCAATATGTTTACTTCTATTTACTCTGAATGATAATAAATTGGAAGGCAATTTATTTAGCATAACAATTTACAGGAAATGGCCTATTGACTTTAACATTCAACAGTCACATCACAGTTAGCAACAATGCCCACAGAAGTCTGGGAAAAAATTTTTTTTAATGTCAAAACAGATTCTTGATTATAAAAAGCAGAAAATTAAAATAAATAAATAAATAAAGAAGTGAAAAACCACTTTATAACAAATCATTTAAAATACCGCTGTGATTTTTTTAGAAGACTCTGAGAATGTGATATTAAGGAAGTCATATGACTTCTGTCTGATTCTGTGGTACCTTCCATTTTTGTCCCTGGAATTGACATCTGCTCCATGATCCAGGAGAAAGCGGCAGACCTCACTGTGGCCATTTTGTACTGCAAGAAGCAGTGGTATATTCCCATCCTATGAGACAAATTCAGATTAAGGTTTTAACTCAGATACCAAAAGCCAGAGTTACAAAAGCCCTTTTTACATTTATTCCTGCAATGTCCTGCTGGTCTTACATTTTGTCCACCATAATATTTTGTACCCCTGTAGGGCCACCATTATGTCTTGGCACAACTCTTCTTATGAAGTTGCACTGACAATTAACTTTTCCCCAGGAGCCCAAGTCTCTTGGGCTGCATGGTCCCTTGACTTTCACTCAGTCTGGGTGATAATGTGAGAGAGGGTAGAACACAAAGTGTGTAAAGGCTCAAGGCAAGTATAGCATGTATATTTAGGGATGGTTCTGGAGGAATCAAGGACTGGGTCCCACAGTCCTCTGTACCCAGTGAACTAAATGTACCCTGCCACTCCACTACTTTCTTCCCAGAGGGTACGTCCTTTCATAATCTTAAACCAGTGGCCGTAAACTCCAACTCATGGTGACCCCAGGTGTGTCAGAGTAGAACTGTGCTCCATAGGGTTTTCAATGGCTGATTTTTCATAAGTAGATTGCCAGGTCTTTCTTCCAAGGCACCTCTAAGTGTACTCGAACTGCCCATCTTTCAGTTAGCAGTTGAGCACATTAACCATTTACAACAACCAGGGACTCCTTCATAATCTTGCCAACTGTCATAACATATTAAACATATCATTCTTTCCATCTCTATCTAGTTATGTATTGGTAACAGACCAAGAGACTCAATTTATAAAACATAAGTTAAGAGTCTATTGGTCTATTACCGACACATGACTAGATAAAGAGAGAGATGGAAAGAATAATCTGTTTGGTACGTCATGATAACTGAAAATCAGTTTGGAAAAAAGAAAACTAGATCCCCAACTCATATATAAACTATCTCAGGTAGATTAAGAATTTAAACATTATATAAAACAAATGGAGAAAAATATAAAAAGAATATATAGATGACTATTTCCATAATCTTAGAGGGGGACCTTTCTTAAAATGATGCAAACCATAAAGAAAAGCCATTATCCTACTCCTTGTACTCCACAAATGGAGTCGGTAGTAATTTATAAGGTAAAAGCATTCCAGCTGGCGAAAGGAAAAGATAAATTCTGATACATCCAATTATTAAAAAATGGGAATTTTTAATAATACAAAAAACAAAAAAACTAAACCCATTGCCATCGAGTCAATTCTGACTCATAGCGACCCTATAGGACAGCGTATAATTGCCCCATAGGGTTTCCAAGGAGTGGCTGGTGGATTCAAACTGCCAGCCTTTTGGTTAGCAGAGGAGCTCTTAACCACTGTGCCACCAGGGCTCCTTTAAGAATACAATCGCTGCTTAAGGGCTAAGTGTCCTCTTAAAGTAGAATTGCAGACAAATTTCTAAGAAATTATCCTGTGAAGTTATAATACTTCCCAGTTATAAAGTACTGAGCATCAGGAGATTGAATTTATTTACAGATTCTATACATCTACTTTACAGTATCTCCATCAGGTGTAAGTACATGCATGTTGATTCTCAGGCTACAGCATGAAATTTAACCCTGTATCTAGGTACAATGGTTGTTGTGTGCCTTTGACTGCATTCCAACTCACGGTGGCCCTATAGAACAGAGTAGAACTGTCCCATAGGGTCTCCAAAGCTATAATATTTATGGGAGCAGATGGCCAGGTCTTTACTTCCGTGGAAAAAAAGCCACTGGTGGGTTTGAATTGCTGACCTTTTGGTTAATAGCCGAGCGCTTAACCACTGCACCAGATATCCTTTGCATCCCAAAGTAGGTACAATACACCTGCTGCCAATCAGTCAATTCTGACTCATAGTGACTGTATAGGACAGAGTAGAACTGCACCATAGGGTTTCCAAGGAGTGGCTGCTGAATTTGAACTGCTGACCTTTTGATTAGCAGCCATAGCTCTTCACCACTGAGCCACCAGGGCTCCCAAAACAGTCCAAACCAAAACCCAAACTCATTGCTGTCCAGTCGATTTTGACTCATAGCGACCCTACAGGACAGAGTAGAACTGCCCCATAGGGTTTCCAAGGAGTGGCTGGTGGATTTGAACTGCCGACCTTTTGGTTAGCAGCCAAACACTTAACCACTGCACCACCAGGGCTCCTGAAATAGTCCAGTTAGGTTAAAATAGGCTAGAGAACTAATTCTTAAAGTTGGGTTACCCTGGTCAGGAGGTGTCCAAGGTGATGCATGGGGTACAGAAAAAAAAATGATAACTTCTAATTAGGTTAAGTAAAAAAAAAAAAAAAGAAAAAATCAAGGAACTAATCTTTATTAATATTTAAGTTGATGGTAGAACTCTTTAGAAATAAATACACATATATAGGAAGTTCATGTTCCAACATGTCTTATTAATGATTTAGGGATAAATGGGGGATATTATATAAATCCATTTTGTAGAAGAGGATCTAGGTTGAAAAGCAACAGAATTTTGCCAAATATTTAAGTCTCTAAAGTGTTCATGAAGGAGCCCTGGTGACGCAAATGATTAAGTGCTCGGCTGCTAAGCAAAATGTTAGTGGTTCAAACCTAGCCAGAGGATCTGTCTTGGTTATCTAGTGATCCCATAACAGAAACAGCACAAATGGGTGGCTTCAGCAAACAGAAATTTATTTTCTCATAGTTTAGAAGTCCAAAATCAGGGTGCTGGCTCTAGGGTAAGTTTTCTTTCTCTGTCGGCTCTGTAGGAAGGTCCTTGTCTCTTTAAGCTTCTGCTCCTGGATAGTCTTCACGTGGCTTGGATCTCTCCCCATCTCTGCTTCTGGCTTACATTTAATCTCTTCTATATCTCAAGAGATTGACTCAAGACATACCCTACAGTAACCCTGCCTCATTAACATAACAAAGACAATCCATTTCCAAATAGGATTATAACCACAGTCATAGAGGTTAGGATTTACAACACATATTTTGGGGGGACACCACTCAATCCATAACAGGCTCTGTGGAGAAAGGCCTGGTGATCTGCGCCCGTAAAGATTACAGCCAAGAAAGCCCTATGGGGCAGTTCTACTCTGTCACATGGGGTCACTATGAGTTGAAATCAACTTGATGCCACATAACGACAACAACAAAGTCTTCGTGATTCTCAGAAGTATCCCACATTGCTTTGCAAACCAGCATCTACTTCCCTCTAGTACTTACCAAATCCTTGAGGTTTACAGGGCTTTTGTGCTCGCAGAGAACCTGCACAGCCTGAAGGCAGCCCTGTGCCGCTGAGGGAAGGAAAGCACAAATACCACATCGATCACAAAGCTACTCTCACAACCTGGGGCAGCAAATTCTTCTAGGAGGGCAAATGCCATGTCCTACTCTGCGTACATTCACTCTAATTGCACTGAAGAGAAATAGGGTTGGACAGGTTAAGTACGAGGTGTTTTAAATTACTGCTTAATTTTCAAGTTATCTAAACCTAAAGTTAGTGATGGCAGGTTGCCTCTAGGGAAACATTTGGTTTAGCTTTTAGTAGGACTTAGCTTTTTCCATATAGCAATAAAAGGAATTTGTAAATCTAACCATTTGCATTAAGCAAATCTACTGCAAAAGATCTCTTTAAAGTGATGAAAAGCAAAGACGTCACCTTGAAGACTAAGGCGCACCTGACTCAAGCCATGGTGTTTTCAGTTGCATCATATGCATGGGAGAGCTGGACAATGAGTAAGGAGGACGGACAAACTGACGCCTTTGAATTGTGGTGTTGGTGAAGAATACTGAATATACCATGGACTGCCAGAAGAACGAGCAAGTCTGTCTTGGAAGAAGTACAACCAGAATGCTTCTTAGAAGCAAGGATGGTGAGACTACGTCTCACTTACTTTGGACATGTTATCAGGAGGGACCAGGTCCCTGGAGAAGGACATCATGCTTAGTAAAGTAGAGGGTCAGCGAAAAAGAGGAAGACCCTCAACGAGATGGATTGACACAGTGGCTGCAAGAATGGGCTCAAGCATAACAACAATTGTGAGGATGGCGCAGGACTGGGCAATGTTTTGTTCTGTTGTACATAGGGTCACTACGAGTCAGAACCAACTCGACGGCACGTAACAATAACCATCCCAGAGTTCAGTGTCAGAGTCTTATCATTTGATGCTGGGTGACAGGCAATAAAGCAAAATAAAGCTGACTGATGTTCATAATGATCCCCAAATCGAAAGTCTGCATCACACATTACCTGGAATCCACAAATGCTGGTGATTATCTCTTAGTTTAAACAAGAACCTTAAATCAGGTAAAATATAATAACCAAGATAACTTTCAATGGTTGGCAAGCAGGCAATTGATGAACTGCAGGTGTACTCCTGCGAGATGTGAACCTCTTGTAGTAAACAGTTTGGCCTTTGGTCCTGGTTCCTGAGAGCCAGACCCCATCTGAGGCCAATGAGTAGTGGCTGACCAGCCCAAGAGGGACTAACCGGGGGCCCAATGCTGATTAAGCTTCAGGAGGCATGATGTAATCTATCATGGTGACATGGTGAGGTCAATAAAAGGCCCCGGAAGATGGAGGCTCAGTAGAAGTTCCTGGATGGAGAGAGAGTGAACATCTGCTCTCGGGAGGGTAAGCACATCACCTGGGGATATGGAAGCTCTGCATGGAGACCCCTCCTGGACCTTGTATCATTTTTTTCTGCTAGATTAAAGATAGCCCTTTCACTGGAGTTCGTGAGTCGTTCCAACAGATTATGGGACCTAAGAAACAGAAAAGGTGCCAGTGCCTGCTGACCTAGCCCTGGGTGAATGGGGATGAGAGAGAAAGGGCTGCAGGGAGCAGCCGGGCTCTGGAATGACCAGGGATGGGAAGTTGAGATTTCCAAACGATGCAGCTGGCATATGGAATGGGATGTGTTATCCACTACACAATATTGCATCAAAAGTGGGTGATCTCAGCCTCTCAGAACTGGTTTGATACAGTTGGTGATGAAGATGGGCTCTACCACTAGCTCAATTCCTTGGTAAAACTTCAGACGTTTTAACTGAGTAAAATGGGAATGCCTAGGAATGATGACAGAGAATGGTACCAGGAATAGTATAGTAAGGTTAACAGCTTGAATAGGAAAATAAAAAGTTAATTTTTCTTATGACAGAAGAAGACAAATAACGGAATGAAAGTTACCTGCATAATGTAAAGCTGTTTTCCCAGAGCCATCAATACTCTCGGCTGGACATTTAGACTGCAAGACAAAAATATATAAACACGTATAGTAAAATAAGCTGCACACATTCTATTCAGTTCATCTTTTTTCCTGCAAGCCATGATGCTATCTATTAGGGAGAATATACAAACAACAAGCCCCAGTTGCTGCACTATAGGTGTTCACAGTCTCTTATTGGGACCAAGGGAGACACGTCTCCAAGTAATCAACACACAGTCAAACTGTCACACCTTTGCTGCTTCAGTTGTCCCCTCCTCTATTTCATCATTTTCTCCATCTCTACTGGATCATTCCCACCAGCCAACAAACATGTTCTATGAGTTCCCATCTTGATCCCACATTCTCTCCCATTTCCTGCTATAATGCTCTGTTCCCTTTCACAAAACCAACTTTCTCTTAAGAACTGTCCACACGATATACATGTCTCCACCTCCCATTCACTCCTAACCCCACTGCAGTTGGTCTCTGCCCTCAAGACTCCACAGAGTTGGCCCCAGTCAAGGTCACCGACAACCATCATGTTTCCAAGGACAATGAAACTTTTGTCCTCCTTTCACCAACCTCTCAGCTGCAATCCACACCCTTTCCTCCAAGCGCTCCCTTCTCTCACTCCTAGAGCTCAGGCCCATCCTATCCTGGTTTTCCTCCCACTGCTCTGGCCCCTCCTCCTCCAGTTGCCATTGATTTGACTCCAACTCACGGTGACCCCACGTGTGTCAGAGTTGAACTGTGCTCCGTAGGCTTTTCAATGGCTGATTTTACAGAAGTAGATCAACAGGCCTTTCTTCCAAGGCACCTTTCAGTTAGCAGTCGAGTGCATTAACCATTTGCACCACCCAGGGGTTTCTAGCCAAATGTACCAAACATAAAACCTTGGGAAGGGGGGTTCCTTAGTGTTGAGTCCTGGAACCCTGCCTCCTCGCTCTCCAAGCCCTCTTTCTTAGTGAGCTCATCTGCATCCATAGTTTGAAATACCATCTAGAAGCTGATAACTCACAAATGTATATCTTAACAATAATAATAAGCGTTATATAATAAGTATTAGCTATTATGTACCAGACACTGTTGAAAGAATTCCTTTAACACAGTTAACAACCCTTGTTAGGTACTCCATTTTCACACAAAGAAAGTGAGGCGTAAAGAAGTAATTTGCCCACTTCACAGTAAGCAGCAAAGCTACGATTCGAACCCAGACAGACTGGGCTACAGCCTACGTTCTTAACTGAGCACCTGGCTTAATAACCCACTGCTGCGTACACATCTCCCCCGTGATGTCTCACAAGCACCTCAAACACAGCAGAGCCAAAACCTGGTTTCTCCCCTCACATCCAGCCTCTGCCCCTGTCAACAGCACCATCATCAATCCTGTCAACAAGCCAGGAACCACTGAGTCATCTTTGATTTCTTCTTCTTCACCTCCTCCCATATCTACCACTGGTCCTGTCAATTCTTTCTCCAACAGGTACCCCCAATCTTCCTTCTTCTCCCTTTCTCCGCTACCACCACCCTAGTCAAAGCTAGCACTTTTTCACCTGGATGGCTGTGATCACCTCCTGACAGGTATCCTCAGTTCCACTCTTTGCCCTTTAATCAATTCTCTGTACAACAACTTCAGTGATCTTCTTTAACTTCGAGTGTCACTCCCTGCTTAAAAGTCCTTCACAGGTACCCATGGCACTTGGAGCCCTGGTGGTGCAGTGGTTAAGTGCTACGGCTGCTAACCAAAAGGTCGGCAGTTCGAATCCACCAGCCACTCCTTAGAAACCCTACTCTGGAAACCCAGTTCTACTCTGTACTATAGCGTCACTATGAGTTACAATCGACTAGGTGGCAACAGGTTTGGTTTTTCATTTTTTTTATCGTGACTACCAGCCCCAAGTAACCCAGTCTCTGCATTCCAAGCCCTGCTCCTCCTCACTTGCATGCCCCAGGCCCACTATTTGGCTTCCTTTCCTTCCTTGACCAGTGCCTTTCCTACCCCAGACATTTGCACTTGCTGTCCCATCTCTTAGAATGCCTTCCCCTTGGCTCTCTGCATCCTTCACAGTGAGCCTAAATGCCCCTCCTCAGTGAGGCTTGCCCTGCGCATGACCCTCTCACAAGGACAGAGTTTCTGTCTTAGTGCTATGCAATTTGTAACCTTTTTTTTTTTTTAACCAGATTACGAACTCCACAAGGATAGGGGCTTTTTTTTACCTTTTTTTTTTAAATTGTGGTGAATATACACAACACATTTGCCATTTCAACCACTTTTTTGTGTGTGTACAATTCAGTGACATTGTGTTCACCATGTTGTACAACCATCATCACTATCACTATTTCTAATTTTTTTCATTACCCTTAATAGAAACTTAGTACTCCTTAAGCTATACCTCTCTTTTCCCTCTCCTTCCCACCTCTGGTAACCGCAAATAAACTTTGGCCTCTATGTCTCTGGGACAGAGGCTATGTTGTTTGTAAGTATATGCTCAATGCCTGACACAATACATACCCACACCATACCCACTGCGCTGAGTTGATTCCGACTCATAGCGACCCTATAGGGCAGAGTAGAACTGTCCCATAGGGTTTCCAAGCAGCAGCTGGTGAATTTGAACTGCTGACCTTTTGGTTAGCAGCCATAGCTCTCAACCACTATACCACCAGGGCTCCAAACGGTTTTGGCCTCACCATTACATTAACAGAAGCTACAGCCAGGGCTTCTTGAGAGACCGTTGCCGCCAAGTCGATTCTGACTCATAGTGACCCTATAGGACAGAGTAGAACTGCCCCTTGGGGTTTCTGAGAAGTGGATCGTGGATTCGAACTGACTTTTTGGTCAGCAGCTGAACACTTATGGTACCCTGGAAATACTTGCTAGGAGAAAGGGTGGGGGGAATAGTGGCTATCAGAGGAGAGAGAGTTCATTTGAATTTTAAGACTCTCCCAAGACTTTATTTGTGCTCATTGCCTTGAGAAAGTAGAACTTTAAAATGGTAGCCCTCTCTCCAGCAGACAGATAGTAAGCGCAAAGGCCCAGAAAGCTCAGTAAATGCAGAGGGCGTGGGGTAAGGGGTTGCTCTTGTTAGTTGCCAGTGAACTGATTCTGACTCATGGCAACCCCATGTGTTACAGGGTAGAACTGCTCCATAGGGTTTTCCAGGCTGTGACCTTTCAGAAGCAGATCACCAGATCTGTCTTCCGAGGCACCTGTGGTTCGTAGTTGAGAAACAGAGTTTTAATTCTCCGGGAATTCAGATTTCTGGGTTCCATAGAGGTGGGGGTGGCCCACCCAGGCCACTGCCTTGAGGTTTTCTTTTGAAACTTTGAGACTTGAGCAGACAAGTCTCCTAAAAATCACCTTTAAGTCAAAGAATAGTGTTGCTAATTATAACAACCGTTTTGCCTTGAGCACTGTGTTCTTTTGAAGAATTCAGTTAGTTTTGGGAAACAGAAACTCCAGGGTTGGACTCAAAGCTGTGTTTTAGGGTGCACTGTTATTACGAAAATTCTGTCCTACCCTGTTTCCATGGCAACATCATTAAAATGGCATCTAAGAGTTTTTTGGAAGTTCTTTCATTTTTTGAAAACTTCGACTCTTGGAAGTGTTGCCCGATTTCCAAACTGTATATTAAATAAATTGCCAATCAATTTATATTATTTGCTTATACGATTTTGTTTTAACACAGCTGAGCACTTAACCATTTGTGCCACCCAGGGACTCCAGGGTGAAGACTAGCAGGAGATAATGGGGGCTGACAACACAGAGGGCCTGCGCTGCCAGGGCAAGAGGGGAAGAACTGACCAGAGAGCCATGAGACCTGAGGAAAGCAGCCTGCTAGGAGGGCATCGAAGGCTGAGGTTTTAACAACTCCCTGGAGACAAGACCAGCGTTCCGACTGTTTGGAAATTAGGGGAGGCGAGAAGAGGCAACCTTAGAATGGAATGTCTGCCCTTCAGTGGTAAGAAGAACAGAGATCAAGTTCTGATTTACCATGCTTTGGCCTAATTTTAGAACAGGACAAGGAACTGTTTAAGAGCTTCAAAGATTCCAGAGAAAAACCAATCCATTTGCATAACCAGATATAAAATTACATCAGAGGCTAGAATAGCTGGTCCTTGCCCATGAGGATTTCCAGCTTGTCAGGTTAAGTCTTCCTTCAAATCAGAGCCAGATGCAAAGTCCGGAGAGCCAAGCCGGGATAGGATTGGAGATTTAAAACACAAATAAATAATCGAGGCCAAACAGAGGGTGTGGAGGCAGGGCACTTAGGCAAGTCAAAGTTGTCATCTACCCAAAGCGCAGGGTCCCAGAGGAAGCAGATAAGGAAAGTTCTATTTTCATTGTCTTCAGGAGGAAGTCACATAATGCAACATCACAGGAGTGCATCTATTGGTCTTGAATTTAGCTTCAAAGAGCTGCTAAGGTTACGCATTCCTGGCACTGGTGGTAGCTTGCATCATGTAATGCAAGACAAGAAGCTGTGTGATCAACAGAGCATGACAAGTTGAAGAATGTGACCACATTTCTACATTAGAATTGCAAAGCCAAATTAGTGCAAGATGCTGTCTCAAACAGTGCTCAGGAAGGCTGAGACAACAGTTAACAAAACAGACAATCCTCCGAACACATATTTTATGGCTCGATGCTGTTCCTCAAAACAGCCGGCTTGCATTTTGCCTGGCAACAGCCCGGGGTCACTGGATTGGGAGTTCAAGAAATATTCATCTTCAAAAATTTTACAAAAGCTGTCATTTTCAGAGATCATTATAAACTTCCAGGCAAGGATATTAAACCAGGGAGTTGGCTTAAAATTATAAAGAAGAATAAAACCAAGAACTTAAACAAAACCCAAGAACTACAAGTTCATCAAGTTACATGCAAGGAAATAGTGGTTGGATTTTGCTTCTCAAAGGGAGCTGCATTCTACTAATGATTTAAAGAGAGAATGACAGAAAGATAAGGCAGTAGTCACCAAAGTCCCTCAACAGCCTGGAAGAAGATATTGAAAAACGGTCTTATTTAGAAGGTACAGTCTTTCAGAAAATAAAAAGAAGAGCTGAATAAAGGGGAGGAAAAGGCTGGATCCCAGGAAGACAAACCAAATTTTGCTTAGGATCCTCTTCCCTGCCAGGTGAGCTGCTATGGAAACAATCTTCTCCTTGGCTATCATTGCAATACTGAAGCTTCTTGGGAAAGACAAGATTCTGGGTTAGTATTTAAAGCAGTGTGCATGGTGAGGAGGGGGCACTTCTTCTTTCAGAGATAAGGCTACTTTAAAATTTAAAAAATGACACATTTGTAAGTTTGACTTGTCACCACTTTACCTGAAGGAGCTTCTTGATGCACTCATGGTGGCTGTTCTTGGCTGCGAGGTGCAGAGCGCTGTGTCCTAAATGGGTTCAAAAAAGAAAATTGGAAAAGAAGGCCACACATTTTTAATCTTTCTTATCTCCATAATGAAGACAAGTATGCGGAAATAAACTGTTCTCCAACAAAGACGGAATTGTTGCTCTTCAGAGTAAGGCTTCCAATCCTTATCTGGCAAGTTCAGTGTCACAAAAGTGGGGAGAGCACAGTGCACCCCACCCACCAGATAACATTCACAGACCACCCCAAGTGCCACTCTCCTGAAGTGTAATTAAGCCCTAGGCTAGAGGCCTGTGGTGAAGTCCTGATACACAGCCTGTAAGTTCTGCTTTCAGCTGTCAATATGCCAAATGTCCCATTCGTGACAGTCACACCAGATATGGCTACCCCACACCTAACCTGTTGCCATCAAGTCAATTCCGACTCATAGCAACCCAACAGGACAGAACAGAAGTGCCCCATAGGGTTTCTAGGGAGCAGCTGGTAGATTCAAACTGCTGACCTTCTGGTTAGCAGCCATAGCTCTTAATCACTGCGTCACCCCATGCCTAGGAACCCAATAAAGGCAGCCTAGCCCACAAAGCAGTAGAGAATATTCCAAAGAGCTACATGCTTAAATCCCTACTTTGGACCTCTCATTTTTCCCTCCTCCAAATGTATTCTAGCCCCTGGATGGAAATTACCTGGAGTTTTCAGATTCTCAAAGTTCATCTGTAGAGGGAAAAGAGTTGCAACAACAACAAAGCACTATTAAAGTAGCATTTCCTTAAGTTTCCCTCATAGACCATGACTCCAACGTGATGGCTTTGACATTTCTGTGGTCAAATTTAGGAAATCCTAATGCTATACTTGGAAACCCTGGGTGGTACAAATGGTTAATGCACTTGGCTGCTAACCAAAAGGTTAGAGGTTCAAGTCCACTCAGAGGGGCCTCAGAAGAAAGGCTTGGCAATCTACTCCTGAAAAATCAGCCATTGAAAACCCTATGGAACAGTTCTACTCTGACACACATGGGGTCACCATGAGCCTACAGAATTTCTATGGAAGAAGGGTTTAGGGGCAGCCTAAAGGGCAGAAGTGTGGCTAACAGACCTCAGGGCCTCTTCAATTACCCTTCGCCTAGCCTGGATTTCTTCCCCTAGGATAACCAAACAGCCAGCTCTCTCTCCTCTTGAAATATCACCTTCTGGGTGATGCCTTTTCTGACCTTCCTATTTAAAAGTCCAATTTCTCCCCTACCCTTTCATTTCCACTCCCTGTTTGATTTCTTTTTGCCTTCATAGCACCTAGCACCTTCTAACATTTCCTTCTCAAGTCTCTCTCTACACATACGCACATTACGTAGTTGTTTTTCTCTCCCCACTAGAATGTAAACTCAATGAGGACAAGAATTGTTGCCTTTCTTGTTCTTTGCTGTATCCCTAGAGCCTACAACACAGTGGCACACAGTAGGGTCTCAATAAATACTTGTTAATTTGAGGCAGAACCCAAACCAGTTGCTGCCCAGCCAACTGAGACTCATGGAAACCCCATGTGTGTCAGAGAACTGTGCTCCATAGAATTTTCAATCACTGATTTTTGAGAAGTAGATTACTAGGCCTTTCTTCCCAGATGCCTTTAGGTGGACTCCAACAGACAACTTTTTGGTTAGCTGTGAGCATGTCAGCCATATGCACCACCCAGGGACTCCAATTTGCAGCAGAAGGTATGTTAATTTCAAATAGCTGGGGTTGGGTTCCCATCCCTGAGAACCAAAGCTACCACGACCAGTCGACCCAATACACCTAGTAAGCTCTTAAATCCTGCATTTCCCAAACTATGTAACCAAGATACTCCTCCAGCCCCTCACTCATGCAACATGTGTAAACAGTATGGGACACGCTTAAAGCATCGTTCCTCAGCTTCAGTGCTGTTGACATTTTAAGCTGCATAATTCTTTGCTGTAGGGGCTGTTCTGTGCATTTTAAGACGTAAAGCAGCATCCCTGGCCTCTACTCACTAGACGTCTAGTTGTCACAATCAAAACGGTCTTCAGATATTGCCAAATGTTACCTGAGAGAACAGGCAAAACCACCCCCAGTTGAGAATCATCGGCTTAGAGGAACAATTTCTTTGGTATAGCGGCCCAGTCCCAAAATACCATTTCTCCTTTCTGAATTATTTTCACTCTCTAACATGGACTGGAAATCCACTAATTAGAGAATCATATGGCTAGGAAACAAAATATTTTTAAATTAAAGGGTTATAATCCACAGTGAGGAGTTTCCTGGATGGTGCAAACAGTTAAGCGAACAACTACTATTCAAAGGGTTGGCAGTTCGAACCCACCCAAAGGCATCTCATAAGACAGGCCTGGCAATCTGCTTCTTGAAAATCCTGTGGAGCAGTTCTACTCTGCACACATGGGGTCGCCATGAGTCAGAACAACAAAGACCACAGTGAGCTGCACAAAAGCAAGTGTAGCATTGAATTATCAGACTTCCTCTTTTCTGGGATCAGCTGTACTGAGAGATCTAAAAGATATATGTGAGGGGAGTTCTTTAGAGTGGGCAGAACTAGGAGAGGCAGGAATCCTCCCAACCCCTCCTAAAAGGAAAAAGCTGCCTAGATTAGGAAATGAGGCAAAAGGGATCCCGGGAAGACAAAGATCTTTACTTTCTCTTCCCTCTTATACTCTATGAGATCCCCTCCTTCCAGGATGCATAACACTTAACAGTAGGAGTTCAGTTACATTATGGATGAAGTAGGCGTTGGTGGGCTAGCTTGGCACATTGGCCATCATTATCCCACTGGTTCTAAGGACAAGCAGAAGTGGAGTTTTAAACAAAGGCTTTACAAATGAACTTTTGGAACACATCCTGATTGTAAGTTGGAGACTGTTTATGCCCTGCATGCGACGCATTAGTTTTTGTCTATGCCATGGACAAAAGCTGTTCTACCTAAACAGCCCCCATTTGAAAAAAGCAAAGTTCTCCAAAGACAACACGGTAGGGGGATTTAAAAAACTTATCATAAAATAAATAACAGGTTTTCCATTTCACTTCAAGTTTTCCAGTCATACCTGGAAGTGAGCACTGTACTTTTAGAGAAGCAAGCTTCTTTTATTTGCTGGCTCTGGGATGTGTTTTCCTAACCAGCAGCAGAGAAGTATTTTTCACTTAAAATAGTCTCAAAATCCAACTGACACATCGTCCCTGGACACTATTACACTGAAGAGAGATGTCTCTCACTAACATTAAAACAAAATTCCCTCTCCAAATGCAAAACATTCTAGAGAGAATGTATTTTATTAGTGACAGAATCTCACTGTAATGAGACAATGCATAAGTCTGGCTCCCATACAACTGTGGATCTGTCTAGAATATCATGAAGCAATTTCCCTATAGGCAAATAACAAGGGCAACCCTAATTCAAGTGCATTCCAGCAGAATTTTGTTTGCAAGTAAAAGGCCAGTACTATTTATAAGCAAGAGTCCCTGAGTGGTACAAATAGTTATCATGCTTGACAGCTAACCGATAGGTTGGAGGTTTGAATCTACCCAGAGACACCTCGTAAAGAAATGTCTGGCAATCTACTTCCGAAAACTTCATTGAAAATCTCATGGAACACAGTTTTACTCTGACACATATGGGGTCACCACAAGTCAGAATCAACTCAATGGCAACTGGTTTACTAATAAGTCAAGAGTCTTGGACTATTACAGGTGTTTTCAAAGTAGGATGGCCCAGAAGCCCCAGACACAGGGTATCTTCCTTCAAACTACCTCAGACAATGACTCTGTATTCAATTTTTAAGATCTCTGGAGAAAACAGGGAAGAAATAACTACTGTAATAGAGGTATTAATTATGAGACTTAGAAAATACTTTGAGTACAAAGGAAAATGTTTAAAATCAACGTAGTCTTAGGATACAAAGATATGGCTAAAAATATACCAAAAGGCCAAAGTTTGAAAAATCATAGTTTGAGATCATAATAGAGAAGCATTTAGAAAAATAAAGATAATTAACTGGCACTCAATTAGATAAGAAGGTTTAAAACATTTTCTTAAAAATCAGAATTTCAGAATGCAGAATATATTTAAAGAAACATTTTAAATATAACAAGCCTTGGATATCAATGCTTGTTAACAATAAATGAGTAACTCAGTCTTATACTTCCCCCCACCCCCATTTTTTACTACCAAAATGCTCTCACTTATTCAATAAATATTACTAAATTCCTACAGGAATACAGCAGTAGAAGCATTGATTTTACTGTTTGTCCAGGAGAAGTGTTTACTCTAAAGAAACAGAAACCACAATTCTTGTATAAGCGAAGAGCAAGAGCAAGCAAACCAACTGAAGATGATGGATAAATAACATAGGCCCAGTTCAGAGACGGTACAGAGAGCTTGGTGGCTGACTGTGCCATCTGATTTATATGTGCCTGTGGTGCTGTTCGGCAAACAAGAAATTAAGAAATGGTGGAAAACCCTCAAAACAAAAAACATAAGTCATGATAGTCTGCAAATCTTCGCGTTTCCTTTTTCTGATTGATAAATTGAGAGCAGTTGGCTTGGTGATAGTTATCAAAACTTTTTTTTTTTTTTTTTTTAAAAAGAAATGCAACCTTTCCAAAAGCCCAGTGTGTAAAACAGAACAAAGGTAGTCTGGTTGAACTAGTAATAACTGTAATCATGCAGTAGCCAAATGCAGTGAGCACATACTGTGCTAATATGCCAGAATGTATCATCTCATTGAAGCCTCAAAGGCCGCCCAAAAGGATATGATGGTTGATATTGTAATACAACTATACCCACCAGCCCTATCTTCTGACAGTGGTTTGCCATAAGATTGTTTGTAAAGTATCCATAACAAATCTCTGGTCAGATTTCCAAGAGTTTCATGTGGAAGGATAGTGTCTTAGCTACCTCGTGCTGCTATAACAGAAACACCACAAGTGGGTGGCTTTAACAAACAGAAATTTATTTTCTCACAATTTAGGAGGCTAGAAGTCTGAACTCAGGGCGCTGGCTCTAGAGAAAAGCTCTCTCTCTGTTGGCTCTAGGGGAAGGTCCTTGGTTCCTTGGCGATCTTCATGTGGTATGGCATCTGTCTTCCCCCATCTCTGCTGCCGTTATATCTTAAAAGAGATTAACTCGAGACACACCCTACACTAATATTGCCTCATGAACATAACAAAGAAAACCCATTCCCTAATAGGATTATATCCACAGGTATAAAACAAAAAACCTTTTGCCATCCAGTGGATTCCCACTCATAATGACCCTACAGGGTTTCCAAGTAGCTGCCCGGTGGATTCGAACTTCTAGCTTTTTGGTTAGCAGCCATGTTCTTAACCACTACATAACCTGGGCTCCAATCATAGGTATAGAGGTTAGGATTTACAGCACAATTTTTTTGGATTTACAACACATATATTTATTTGAAACACAATTTGATCCATAACAGATAGCTCAAAAAAAAAAAAAATTTGAAAACTCTTTGCTTCTATAACTTAAACAAATCCAGTCAACTATTTGCAAGGTAGGAAACTGTTATCAATTTTACCATTCTATAGACTTACATTAATAGATGAAAAGAATAAAAAGGGCCAGGACAATATATTTTGAAAGGGGGTCTCTCCAAAAATCTCTACTGGGCACGATGATTTATGGTAACAGGTTTTTGTACCAGTTCTCACTGGGTCTTGGGATTGATGATGACTACATCTCGGAAATAATTTGGCAGTACCTAAAACAGGGAGACCTGGTAGCACAGTAGTTAAGCATGTGGCTGCTAACCAAAAGGTTGACAGTTCAAATCCACCAGCCACTCCTTGGGGCAGTTCTATTCTGTTCTACAGGGTCGCTATGAGTAGGAGTCGACTCAACGGCAGTGGGTTTGGTTTTTTTTTTTGGTTAAAATAGGCTTAAGGAGTCCCTAGGCAGCACACACAGTTAAATGCTTAGCTATTAACCAAAAGGTTGGTAGTTCAAATCCACCTAGAGGTGCCTCAGAAGAAAGGCCTGATGATATGCTTCTGAAAGGTCACAGCAATGGAAAACCCTATGGAGCACAGTTCTTTCTACTAGAAGCACAGGGGTTGCCACAAGTCAGAATCAACTGGTCAGCAACTGGTTTGGTTTTTGGTTTTTAAGCTAGGTTAACTGAAAAGACAACACCTATAAAAGCTCACCCGTTTAATTTATCCCCTAATCACCATAAAAAGAAAAAAAAAGGTTTTAGACTAATGATGACTACTGAGGCATCCAATGGTGACTAATGTTTTTGTCCTTTCCTTGCATTCTGATATGCTTTTTTGAGGCTGGGTCGCACAGTGGTTAAAGTACTCAGTTGCCAGCCAAAAGGTCAGTGGTTCAAACCCACCAGTTGTTCTATGGGAGAAAGATGTGGTAGTCTGCTTCTGTAAAGATTTACGGCCTTGGAAACCCATATAGGGTCCTACAGGGTCGCTATGAGTCTGAATCAACTCGATGGCAGTGGGTTTGGTTTTTTTTTTTTTTTTTTGGTTTTTCTTGAGAGGGAAATATAGGGGGTAGGCATTACAGCTAACAGGAAGGATATAGGTCATAAAAGTCATCAACATTTATCTTGTTTGTTGTGACAGAATAATGATTGAGAAGTGTTGTTGTAGATAACACAACAGACATTTCCATTCCTGCAGCTTCTTCCTTCTTTTGTTCCTGTTTTCTCTTCACATGCTTTCAAGAAATCACAGGAAACCATCAACGGATGAATGGATAAACAAAGTGTGGTACATACACACAATGGAATAGTATCTAATGATAAAGAATAATAAGTCTACGAAACATCTCACAACATGGATGAATCTAGAGGACATTATGCTGAGTGAGATAAGTCACTGACAAAAGGACAAATATTGTATGAGACCACTATTATAAAAAGTCAGGAATAGGTTTGCACACAGAAAGCAACATTCTTTGATGGTTACCAAGAATGGAAGGGGAAGGGAGGGAGAATCACTAACTAGATAGTAGACATATATTAATTTTGGTGAAGGGAAAGGCAATACACAATACAAGGGAAGTCAGCAAAATGTGACTAAGGCAAAGGAAGACACTGAGAGGTTCTCAAGAATAAAGGGCAACTACAGTAGATATAACAGCATATACAATCCTGCAATAGTAATAACAAACAATGATTTATGAGTGAATACATAGCTAGATACGTATACTAAATAGGTGTGGGACGTTATATGGGAGTACACCCATGCACATACATATGCGTAGTTGTGGATATTTCTACATACATATTTATATGTGCTGCATGTATATTCATATATACATAGGACCATAGCCTCGGGGGACATCTAGGTCAATTAGCATAATATAGTTCATAAAGATAATGTTCTGTATCGTACTGTGTGAGTAGCATCTTAAAAGCTTGCAAGCAGCCATCTAAGATACAACTATTGGTCTCTTCCAGTCTGGAACAAAGAAAAGTGAAGAAAACCAAAGACCTAAGGAAGCAATTAGTCCGAAGAACTAATGGACCACATGAACCACAGCCTCCACTAGACTGAGACCAGAAGAACTAAATGGTGCCCAGTTACTACTACTGACCACTCTGACCAGGAAAACAATAGAAGGTCCTGGTTAAGTAGGAGAAAAATGTAGAACAAAATCCAAATTTATAAAAACGACCAGACTTATAGGTCTGGTAGGGACTGAAGGAACCCCCGAGGACTACAGCCTCATGACTCCCTTCTAGTGTGGAACTGAAGCCACTCCAGCAGATCACCTTCCAGCCAAATAACAGACAGGCCTATAAAATAAACAATAACACCCGTGAGGAAGGTGCTTCTTAGAACAATCAACTTACTAGATCCAAAGGGAAACATCTGCCCAAAAGCAAAGATGAGAAGGCAAGAAGGGGCAGGGAAACCTGACGAATGGAAACGGGGAAGGAAGCCAGGGTGAAAACTGGGAGAGTGCTGACACATTGTGGAAATTGCAGCCAATGTCACAGAACAATTTGTATACGAATTACTGAATGGGAAACTAATTCACTGTTAACTTCCACCTAAAGCACAATAAAATGTTCAAAAAGAAAGAAAGAATAGGAAGGTGGTGCCTCATTCAGACAAAAGGAGAACAAGGAGGCCCTAGACCCAAAGAGCTGACTTCATTGCTAAAAATGTTAGGTGAAAGGGAAGTGACTGCAGCTTTGAGCCATTTCCAACTCACAGAATGTCTGAATAATGTCCTGGGGCAAAAAAGTGCTATGGATCCCATCAATTTCAGTCAGAGTTAAAAAGGACTGTGGCAGTTCCCACTGTCCCTGAGAAGCACCCAGGGTGGGTTCCACAGCAACCCCTCCAGTGTTGCTTCTCAGAGGGTCCAGTTTATTTACTCTAAGCTAATTCTTTTAGATTACGATTTTCTTACAGTAAAAATCCCCTCTACTTAAGAGGGACTACATCTCATTAGGAGTACTTCTGCCAATCAGATAGCTCTATGTGTATGTGGTATCACTTTAAAGTAATGACAACTGCACTAAGCAAGGGGCAAAGTGGGTAAATCCTACCTTTGTTGCTAACTGCACGGTAAGGATCAGTATGAATCCAATCCCTCAAATGTGGGGATGGATCCAGTCCTCAACTTCCTACTTCTCCATCATCATCGCCAGCTGCTCACACGGCACTCTCTCTCTCTGACCCTAGCCACGCAGAGCTGGGTTAGAGCTCACAAGTTAGATGGACACCGTCTTTCAGACCAGCTGTCCATGCAGCATTTCTTGAACCCTAGCTACCTAGAGTTAGGTCAGAGATCACACGTTAGGAGGACATCTTCTTTCAGACTACCAAATAGGCAGAAGAACCCAGCCTCTGCTGGCTCTCACTGCCCCTGTGGGTTTAACGCAATAGAATGACTCACAGAATTCCAAGACAGTATACCATACTGACAGATACAGACTTATTACAACCAAGAAAGACAGAAATAAAGAGACTCATAGGGTGAGGCTTGGGAGGGCTCATAGCACAGAGCTTCCATGTCCCACAGAGGGACGTGCTACCCTCTCCTGTGCATGGTCACCAACCAGTAAGCTCATTCCTGAGGACTCAGGGATCTTATCAGCCTCACCACATGGCCATGATAGATTACATCATGTTCCTGAGGCTTAGTCAACATTAGGCCCCAGGTGGTCCCCCGCCTTGGTTTGGTCAGCCCCCGTTCATTAACCTCAGGTGTTGGTCTAGCTCCGAAGAACCAACAACAAAGACCAAATTGCTTTCTGCAAGATGATCCCACACCTTGCAACAATGAACTTTAAAAACAAACAAAATAACTAATTGTATGCAACAAAAATTAGTATTTCCCTTAAGGTAGTCACTTATCGAAACTATTCATTCTTTTACTGGCATTGCCATTTCTGAAAATATTTTTGCAACTCTCTACAGCACTGCTCAAGAAAATCATTCTGCTAATTCAATCACTCCTTATTTTTAACTAAAAATGGTTTTACTAGTTTGACACAACCTCATTTATTTACCTGACTTGACTTCAAGTGGCTCTTGGCTTGTCCTAAAAATACAAACCTATTCTCAAAGGATACAAATATGCAATCAATAAGAATATTAAAACCAAAACAAAAAGCTGCCACAGACTTTGAAAACAAAGTTTTCCAACCATATTTTGAGTAATAATAACATTCATAATACCGACGGGCCACCCAAGATGACTACTCTGAGGAGGTCAATGGTTCTTTTTGGAACGGAAGAGACTCCTATATGAATTAATGAAAAGCCTAAAGACTACAGAGTTAGACTGATTTCACATTCCAATATGAATTAACAAAAAACTGTTAGATGCCAAAGATTTTAAGTGCAATAGAGAAAGGAAGAGCCATCAGTAGTTGCTTTGGTCCTTTGGTGTGGCCAGTAGTGGCAGAACCCCAGGCTGGAGACCCTAGGGCTTCTGTCCCAGGGGCAGGTTAACCAGTAAGCTTGGTGTACACTGGCTTACAGAAAGCAAAGTATGCACCGGCTTAATTGTGTTTGCTTACTAATCTGTAGCGAACAACTTCACATGGGTTTCACCAGATCTTTGACAGTTGTGAAAAAGAAGTGAAATCGTGCACTACAGATTAGTAAATAAGCACAATTAAGCCCATGCGTACCTTGCTTATTGGGTAATCTGTCCCCCTTGCTTCCCATAAGGCAATGTTTATGAAAGGTAAGACTTCGGTATTTTTTCCCTTCGTTTTCCTTGCTCATCATTTGTCAACACTGGCTGCAAATTAGTATCACCTGGGCAGCTTTAAAAACATACCAATGACTGGCTACCTCCCGAACAAATGAATCTGAATCTCAGAGGGCAGAGCCTGAGAGAGAGAGAGAGAGAGAGCGTATATGTGTGTTATTTATTCTTCTCCTTCTCCCTCCCTCCCTATTTTCCTCCTTGCCTTCCTTTCTTCCTTCCAAGCTTCCCAGGTGATTCGGATGCACTGAAGCACATGGAAGGCTGAGAACCACAGGCATTGGTCCAGATGAGGACCATGGCTTCTGTCCACAGAGCCCATCTCAACTTGTTGATGAAATGAGCTACTAAATAACTCACTCCACTTATCACCTCACACCATGATTCATAAAAATCAGGGACTATTGCTTGGCTCATACATATAATCTTAGAAAATAATATTAAAAATGGAGGATAAGAGGTATACAGTCTTTACTAACCACATATAAAATGAAAACCCTCTTGTAAAGGCACAGGCAAATGCATGAAACTGTGCCAGAGCCTAGTCATTAGAAGGGATTCCATTTTCTTCTTTTCCCTTGCTGTAGTTTCTAAATTTTCCACGATGAATATGTATCACCTTTGTGATACCTATTCTCATGCTGGCCTGTTGACTTAAGAGATAAAAACCACATACCGGCAGTATCTTGGGCTGTCACATCCACACCATGTGTAACCATGACCCTGAGGCATTCCACGTGTCCCTTTGCGGCAGCAAGATGAAAGCTGAGAAAAGAGAGAAACACAATCACCTTAAGATTTCCACTCTCTAGAGTTCATCTCTGGCACGTTTTTGGCCTCTTTACGCACAATTTCTCCCACTTGTGCTTCAGGACCACCATATGAGTAGGTATTATCATCAATGTAATTTTAAAGAGGAGTCTGATCATTTATTCATTGACACCTCTTATTAAGTGATGCAGCCTAAGCTTGATCTTAGGTTTTCTGACCTAAAGACCAGGCTTGAAAGAAGCAGGAAGATTCAACTACCTATTTGTCTCTTTATGAAACGTGAACAGTTAGAGTCCCAAATAGATTCAATTCCTAAATGATAAATACTTTATAAACTTTTTTTTTGATTGTCTAGTGGTTTTACCAAAGCCATTGTTTTTAAGTAGTAGACGCAATAAACAGAAACATGTCTAATGCAGACAGTGGTCAAAGTTCTCAGACAACATCACCAAATCCACTTGTGGGCTGTAGCTGAACAACAGTTGCGTGCAACATTTGTTAAGTGCCAATGTGTGTCAAGTATCTTCCTATGTGCTTTTCTATACGTTGTCTCTTTTCATCCTCATGACAGCCCTCTGAGGTGAGTCCTGTTACTATCTCCATTAGATGGCCGGTGTCTACAGCTGGTCAGTTGCAAACAGCATTAAATTAAGCCCACGATTACGCTCCAGAATTTAATGAGACTTAGGAGGACAAGCCATTCTCAGCATGTTTAGAGTGGTCATTAAAAGAAGGGATAACATCCAAAGGCCACACAAATCACCCCTGCAGGTCCAAGAGGAGGGGACTTATATGGGCAGAAGGAAAGTACAATTCCACTGGGCATTCAGGCCCAGTGGCTGCAATGGCTGAAAATCTTGGGAAAGTCTTCCCCATGCAGGCCTCCCACTTCTCAGTTTGTTTCTGCTGAGAGAGGTTATCAAGCCTTCCAGTAATCCTCCTGCCTCAGCTGTTTTAGGGAGCTGCTCTCTCAGGCTACTTCCCATGTAGCACCTTATATGTACCTCTGAATTAATGCCCAGACAGTCTTTCCTCATAAGATAGGATCTGGCACTGGGGCCCAGAGCCACACCCAACTACTGAATTCTAGAGCTGGTATTTGAACCTAAGTCAGTCTGATCCCATATCTCTGCTCTTAATAACTAGGCCCCAGTGAATGTGGACAGAGTCCTGAACCATCAAATGGGGATACTTCAGTTCTGGTTGTAAATCAGCCATAACTTAGCTGTGTGTCTTTGGGAAGTTAGCTTAACCTCTCTGAGCCTAAATTTCCTCCATTATAAAGTGTCAGGATTGCATCAGATAATTTCTAACATTTCTTTTGGTTCTAACATTAAATTATTTTAGCCTACCTGGCTCTGATCACACCAACTCTGTCTGCATTTGCGTAGCAATTTGCATGTTAATGTCTCTTTACAGTCAAAATTTAGTTTGTAGGTGACTTCACATTATAGTAAAACTCTGAACATACAGAAGGACTTGGGAATGTGGAATTAAATGGAATTCCTGATTAAATTCATCTTAATCAAAGGAACCTCCCTAAAAGGCAGTACAATGATGCCTCTGTTTTTTTCAGTATTGGGTTAACCTGGGGCCCTGGTGGTGCAGTAGTTAAGCTTTCAGTTGCTAACCAAAAGATCGGCAGTTCGAATTCACCAGCCGCTCCTTGGAAACCCTATGGGGTAGTTCTATTCTGTCCTACAGGGTTGCTATGAGTCAGAATCAACTCGATGGCAACAGGTTTTGGGTTTTTTGGGTAACTTAATTTTATAATACATCAAGTTCACATTTAAACACTTAATCTTATGTTTTAACTGATCTTGGTAGAAAGTTTCTAAAATGCCCCAGCCTTAGTAGCAGTTTAATTTAATTGTTCTTGAGGATTTGCAGTCACCATTAAGAGCCTCAATTATTGAAGTCTGCTTTTACGACTACTATTCTAAAGGCCCCCAATATTACTAAGCCCTAGTAGTTATTAATATTTGTCTTCTTTTCTTAATGTCTATGTGTTTGCTTCTAAGTTGTTTACTCTGCTATCTCCTATGAACAAGGGAGAAGAACTAATTCAAAAGTATCTGGACAAGAGGAGAGCCATATCCCATTCTCCTGGTAAAAGTACCAGGCTTAGCGATTAGTACGTCCGTATGATCACGCGTGGAGCCCCCGTTGCACAGTGGTTAAGAGTTTGGCTGCTAACCAAAAGGTCAGCAGTTTGCACCTCTTCTTGGAAACCCTATGGGGCAGTTCTACTCTGTCCTTCGACTTGACGGCAACAGGTTTGGTTTTTGTTTTTTTATGAGCACGCGTGAACACAACATACCCATACGCACACTTACTTTAAATTTTGATTGAAGTATAACAGATGTAAAGAAAATGACGCAGATCATAATTGTACAGCTTGACAAAATTTCACAAATGGAACATGTTCATTTTACCTTCATACTAATGAAAAAACAGAACATGCCTGAAACCCAAAAGCCCTCTCCATATTTTCTGTTAGCACCCTGGAAGCTCTCCCTGTGCCCCATCAGTCGCTAAGCCCTCTCCCCGTGTGACAGCTATATTTTTTCTACTCTGAGGTTTCTTGATCACTTCTGGAATGCATGCTATATTTATGGGTGGTTAAAACTGCAGACACGTTTGACAATGATGCATTACTGTAGGCCATATAGTAACTTTAATTATACAGAATATGATAAGTGACTTCAAAAAAGCTTCATGATATGGTCGTAAGCCAAAGTAGGGACCAGTTTAGATAGCTCAAGAGTACACCTCTCTTGGAGGACAGTCTGGCAGTTTCTTACAAAGCTAAACATAGGTTTACCATATGATTGAGCAATTGTGCTCCTAAGTATTCATATAAATGAGGTGAAAGTGTTATGTCCACATAAAAACTTGCACATGAACGTGTACAGCAGCCTTATTCGTAATCGCCAAAACCTGGAAGCAACCCAAGATGTCCATCAATATGTGAATGCATAAACTGTGGTATATCCATACAATGGAGTATTATTATTTAGTGATAAAAAGAAATGAGCCATCAAGCCACAAAAAGACATGGTGGAATCTTAAATGCATACTTGCTAAGTGAAAGAACCCAGCCCCCAAAAGCTACATACTATATGATTTCAACTCTCTGACATTCTGTGAAAAGATCAATGGTTGCCAGGGGGCTAGGGAGAAGAGGAAGGGATGAATACATGGAGCACAGGCATTTTCAGAGCAGTATAACTATTCTATATCATACTGTAATGGTGGACCCAAGACATTAAGTATTTGCCAAAACCCATAAAACTATACAACACAAAAAGTGAACCCTAATGTAAACTATGGAACCCTGGTAGCACAGTGAGTAAGAGTGCAGCTGCTAACCAAAAGGCTGGCAGTTCAAATCTACCAGGCGCTCCTTAGAAACACTATGGGGCAGTTATACTCTGTCCCATAGGGTCGCTATGAGTTGGAATTGACTCGATGGCAATGGGTTTAGTTTTTGGTTAATGTAAACTACACTGGTTGCCGTCAAGTCCATTCTGACTCAATCGATTCTGACTCATAGAGACCCTGTAAGACAGAGCAGACTTCCCCATAGGGTTTTCAAGCTTTTAATCTTTATAGAAGCAGACTGCCACATCTTTGTCCCACCAGAATAGTCGGTGAGTTTGTATAGCTAACCTTTCACTTAGCAGCCAAGCGCTTAATCACTGAGCCACCAGGGCTCCTCAATGTAAATTACAGACTTTAGTTAATAATAACGTATCAACACTGGTTCTTCAATTGTAACAAATGTACCATAAGGATGCAAGATGTTAATAGGAGAAATGATGTGTATATGTGTGTGGTGGGGGAAGATATATGGGAACTTTCTGCACAATTTTTCTGTAAACCTAAGACTGCTCTAAAAAATAAAGTCTATTTAAAAAAAAAGACATCTCTCCAAGGATAAGAAAAACAACCGACTTAAATGAGATTTGGTCTTGTGAGAAAAATCAACACCCCATCCACTATATACATATATATTTTTTAAGCCAATTCTTTATTAGCAACTCTTTAAACTCATGTTTGCAAACATTTAACACAAGAAAAGAAAAAACTAAAACCCCACAAAGTACGTGTTTGAGTGCATGCACAAACAATAACTACAACACACACACACACAAACAAGCAAATAAACAAAAGTACATGCTACAATTGTAGGCTAAAGTTTGCAAAGACTTTCCAAGGTCTATGGGCATATCCTGTGGAATAAGCAAGGGTTCTTCAGTAGTGAATTAGAAGTAAAAAGAAGATGCTCTGCTGGCTAGATTTCAAAAGAGAAAATATAAAATAAGAGAGAACAACTATGAGACACATAGTTACCTTGGTACCTACTGGTCACTCTGATTAACTACCTTTGGCCTAATACCATATCATTGCCACAGTTAGAAAATTATTTTACTACTTAACTTGGGACATCTTGCTTACAACCTGAGTTTGCTAAATCAGTTCTCATATAAAACTAAAATGGTCAGTATACTGGTTTAGTTTGGTCTTGTTTTTTGAAAGATGTGCAAATGAAGAATAAATAAGACACAAATTAGACAAAGAAACTCCTTTATATTACGGTAGCACTTACGAGCTCAATTTATGTATCTTATACTTGAACAACAAACAACTACCAACAAAAAGGGCTGGGCCATTCTATTTGTTTATTTTCCCCAGAGAGAAAGCTGCTGGAAGACTGGAGCACTGTTTTCTTTCTCTCATTCCCCTACTACACCTGGAAGAAGCCATCCATCAAGAGCAGCGTAAGCGCCGTTGTGACAAAAGGGCAGGTGGGAAATCACACTGTCATGGTCTCCTCTGTACATGTAATTTAGACATCCAATCATTTAAAGGTTTAAACTTCAGGAAATCTGGTCCTTATTCCTAGTATCCATGATTTCAAAAAAATTCAGCAAAGTTTCCAATGTTTTAACTTTATTAAAACTTAGAGGAGGGACAAAAACATGCGTCAGATGAAGTATACCGAGAAGCAAGGCACTGGGGGATGGAGTAGACACATGTAATCTTTAAGCGCTCAGGGGTTTGAACTAGTTAGTGTGTGATCTTGGACAAGCTACTGAGCTCTCTGTACTTCAGTTTCCACATCTGCAAAATGGGCTGTTGTGAGTAATAAATGAGCTCCTCTGTGTAAAGCACTTGACAAAATGCAAAGCATGTAGTGAACACTCCAAAAATGCCACCAATTATTATAGCCTCACCAACACAAGGCAAAGCACAGAGTCTAGGATGTATTGCTTAATAAAAAGAATTGTCTCAACGTTCAGAAAAGATAGGCTAGCAGAAGTTACATCAGAACCAAATTACTGCACCAAAGCTTAAAAAATGATGGACAGGAAGGGGAAGGAAAGGGAAAGGAGGGAGAGAGGGAGAGGGAGGGAGACAGAAGAACAGCTACATGCCTTTCCCCGGAATGGAAACTTCGGAACAAAGTCATAGATAGTCCCAGTCCACAAAGACTCATCCAAGACCAGCCTTGTCTAAAGCTTACGCTTAAGCTGTTAAAATTCTGGCACCTTTCACAGGAGTGAAAATCTCCAAAGCAAGATTTGGCAACAGCAAGCCATTAACATTTAGCCTCTAAATGTGAACCCAAAGCACAGCCAATTTTTAATTAGATACTCCAGTGGAAAGTTGGGTTTTGTTAGGTGGAAAAACACTAGTCAGTGACAGAACCTGCATTTGCAGATGACAACGAGTAGATTTCTTTCTCATGTAGTAACTGATGAATGTGGGTATCCTCAGTGGTGTCAGTCTGGGTGACTGATGGGCGAGGGGCTACCCCTCTCTGGATGGTGGGCAGGCATCTGTGGGGTTCTGTAAGGCTTGGAGAGCAGATGGTGCCCCAGGTCAGCACACAGCCAGTAAAGAGCATGGATGGTGCCCTCCAGGGTCTGTGTCCTAGGCAGCTGGCTGAGAGAACACACCACTAGATGAAGAGAGTTTGGAGATGGTGGCGGGAGGACAGAAGGCAAGGGTCCTGGTCGGTTAACATCCCCATCCCCTGAAACGGAGACAGTATCCTTGACAGTGTTCATTCTGAGGCACTGGAACCAATCCAGGTATGAGAAAGTTTTGATGTGTCTATAGCTGTATATTTTTACAAGTACTGCTATCGCTATAGCTAAATATATTCATTCACTCATATATCTACTATAGTACTGGTGGATCTATGTGCTGGACACTCTTCCAAGCACTGAGAAAACTGTGGAGAATAAAACAAAACTCCTGCCCTCATGGAGCTTGTCTTTTAGTAGGAAGACTGAAGATAAACCAGTGGTTGTTAACTGAGGTGACCTTGCCCTCCAGGGGGACAGTTGGCAATGTCTGAAGACAATTTTTATTGTTAACTGGTGGGGAGATACTGCTAGCATCTAGTGGGTAGAGGCCAGGGATGTTGTTAAACATCCTACAATGCACAGAACAGCCCCCACAACAAAGAATTATCTAGTCCCAAATATCAATAGTGTCAAGTATGAGAATCCTGTGATAAATCATTAAAAATAAATGTATGATGCTGAAATATGATTCTATCAAAACAAATTAACTGAGGACTCAGGAAACAACTTGAGCAAATTTAAATGTTTTATCAAGATATAATTCACATACCTTAAAATTCACCATTTAAAAATGCACATATGATTCAGTGGTTTTAGAATATTCACAAAGTTGTACAACCAATACCACTATCTAATTCCAGAATATTGCATCACCTCAAAAAGAAACCACAAACCCATTAGTAGTCATTCCCCATTATCCTGTCCCCTCAGCCCTGGAAACCACTCATCTTCTTTCTGTCTCTATGGATTTGCCAAATCTGGACATTTCATACAAATGGAAGCTTGCCATATGTGGCTTTTTGTCTTCTTTTAACAAAAAGAATTGTCTCAACGTTCAGAAAAGACAGGCTAGCAGAAGTTACATCAGAACCAAACTGTTCACTGGTAGGGCAGTACTGCTAGCATCTAGTGGGTAGAGGCCAGGGATGCTGTTAAACATCCTACAACGCACAGACAAAAACGTGGAAAAAAACAGATGCTTTGGTGACTGGTGGAGGGTATATAAAAACCTTGTATCCAGTTCCCTAAACCCAGGTACCGTGACAGGGACACATGTCACTACCCAAGGATAGAGAGGTGGCTGTCCAGATTCTGGTGTAACCAAAATGGCAGCACTTCCACAGCCCACGTCTTGACCACTCAAAGTGTGATCCATGGACCAGCATCGGTATCTCCCAGGAATTTGTTAGAAATTCAAGCCCTACCCTAGACCTACTGGCTCAAAAGCTGCATTTTACAAGATCCCCAGCTGATTCGTATACACACGAAGGTTTGAGAAGTGCCATTTTTAAATGGAGGATAAGTTAAAAACCTCACCCCATCATTTTTACCAAGCACCCTTTATTTCATAGGTTCTTTTGAAAACAAAATCCCCAAAGTCTTAAAAACCATTTCATGGATATGTTCCACAAAAACGGAATCTACGCTGTTTTATGTTTCATTACAATAGGGTATGTTTAGCTTTGCTTATAAAGCTCAGCTGCGGCCCTTCAACAGCGATGTAACTAAAAGGCACAAATAGAACAGCCTGAATATTTTTATAAACTACTTTGATCCCTTAGCTGCTTATTAATAGTTGGAATTTCCTTGCTTGTGTCATTTGGAAAGTTTCCAAGGTTTCAGGGCTTAAGAGTTTGGTGGCTCTCTCTCTCTGTTTCCTTGCTTTCATTTCTTTTCCCCTGAAGAGAACTGACTGATGTTTCCAGTAGCCTCAAACAGCTAGGGTGGCAGGCTGAAGGCAGGGTGGAGAAAGCAGCGGAGGGAGAGTGAGCAGTGGGAGACCAGAGTGCGGTCAGGGTCTGCTGCTGTGTTGCTATGATCATGGCTGAGGTACTTAACTTCAGTTCCAATTCAACAGCAATAACATCAATAATAATAGCCCATAAAAAAACCAAATCCACTGCCTTTGAGTTCATTTCGACTCATGGCGACCCCATGTGTTATGGAGTAGAACTGCTCCATAGGGTTTTCTTAGCTGTAATCTTTACAGAAGCAGATGGCCGGGCCTTTCTTCCACGGCAACCACTTGCGCCACCCATGGACTCATAAACAGTCAACTGAAAAACTATGTACTAGAAGCGTTTTATATTTCAACTCATTGCATACAACAATCCTGCGGGGCGGGGACGAGTTACTATTATCATCTCCATTTTACAGAGGAGGAAACTAAGGCACAGTGAAGTTCAATAACTGGCCAAAAGTCCCCAAACTAGCAAGCTGTGGTGCCTGGATTCTAACCTAGGCATCCCTCCACAACTGGTCCTTCGCCACTCTGCTGAGAAATTGCACGGTTAGATCACTCTGCAAGTTGTGAAATGCTACACTAACACACTACAATGTACTATTCTTTAAAAAACAAAGCTTAAACTAAAAACTGGAAGCCTTTGGCAAAAAGCAAACACAGGCTTGTCACGGGGGGCAGAGTGGGTGTTGCAAGCGCTCTCAGATGGGAATGTAATCCAAGCACTGAAGCAAACAGAGCCTGCAATGGGGGTTTCAATTCCTACAAAACCACTCAGCAAGTTGTGCAAACTTTCTCTAAGTAAATACCTCAGACAAGGTTGGATTATTTCTCAAGGCTCTTAACCCAAAGGGTACTTAAACTGCTGCTATTCAAAAGTCTACGAGCTCTTGGGAATGGTGTTGGTTGAACAACATAATGAACATGTTTAACGTCACTGAACTATACATGTGAAGATCGTTGAAATGGAAAATGTTTTGTTACCTATTTATTTACCACCATTAAAGAAAAAAAAAATTCTATGAGCTATGGCCTGGGAATTTCTTTCTATCTTTCAGAGGAATAACAAACACAATTCTAGTTTCTGATTATTAGCTGAAACATATATTTGAAGAAAATACAAGCTCACAAGGCTACTTTTGGAAGACTTTGATTTTCAAGGCATATTCATTCACACGAAATTTCACTTGAACCAAATGCTTTCTTGCCCCTTCATCACCCTGGCTCCCAAAACCAAGAGAGCTGGCAGACTAAAGTCAAGAATGCAGCAAGCCAGCTGCCACGACTGGGTCTGCCTCTGCAGCCAGTTTTCACTCCCCAAATCAGCAAGCCACCAATGCTCACCTAAAGAAACAACGGTACACCAAATCCTACCAGCATTAGCCATGTCCCAGAATCCCAGAGTGTGCGAAATAAAAGGTTCCAGAGGGGTTAGGAAATGTGTAAAAGATCAGGTCTTGAACTTACCTCCCCTGACTTAAAGAGCGGTTTCTCCCTAATATACCCACCATCTCCTTTTTTTTTTTTTTTTAATCCCTTTATTTCCTAGGAAGGGGTCACTGTGGTAAGAGACTCAGAAATACTTCATGATAAAAAACAGCTTTCCCAGAATCTTTTTCGAGCATTCCCAGAACCCTTTGAGAGTTCTGGTATTTCAGCTCTGCACAGGAGCCTCCCATCCCAACCACCTAAAACTGCCTGTTTTTATCGTACTCCTTTTATAATACTTCTTTCTGGGAGCATGGGGGATAATTCTATTAAATCATATTTAAATAAATCAGGGAAATTAAGTAGTTAGAATGATTATTTAATCCAAAACCCTTCCCTTGTGACCCTGGTTCCCTCTCTGGCCTCACCTTCTAGCACTCTCCCCTGTTCACCAGGGGGCTCTTTGCTGTTTCTTGAAAGTGTCAAGCACACTCCACATCAGGGTCTTGCCTTGCTGCTCCCTCCATGAGGAGAGCCCTTCCTCCAGAAAAGTACAGGGTTCTACCCCTCCCTCCATTCAGAACTCTTAAATGAAGGCCTCTGCTCAGAGAGACCTTCCTTTCCCAGGCTTATCCAAAGTGGCCCCTGTCAGCTTCCCCCTCCTTGCCATCTTCACTGCACCTGACATTATATTAAAGAGCGATTTGTTTATTGTCCCTCTGCATGAGGGCAGGCACATTTTCTTGTTTATTGCAATTTTCCTAACACCTACAAGAGATTTTTTTTTTTTAACGCAGTGCAAAATCTCTCATTTTGAATTTGGTTTTATAGTCTGAAGTTTGTATTTTGAATTCCTTTAAAGCAAGGCACACCCATAAACTAGAATAACCTTAAGCCTTTCTCAGGCTATAATGTAAGTTCTTGGGGTTCCTGGGTGGTGCAGACGGTTAATGCGCTGGGCTGCTAACTGAAAGCTTGGAGGATCCAGTCTACCCAGAGATGCCTCAGAAGAAAGGCCTGGCAATCTTTTTTTTTAAATAAGAAAAAATGTGTTGATATTTATTAAAATATATTGGTTAGCATTCACAGAGGCTTTGTTAAAGAACTAGGTTTTGAAAAAGCAGCGGCAGAAAACTGAGCAATTGTCAGTGCTGTATGGTGGAGGGCAACTTTCTGGCGGCCAGACGAGGTGAATTTGACAGTTGGGCAGTCTTTCTCTTTTGGACACGTGATTTAAAAAAAACTCATTGCCATGGAGTCAATTCTGACTCACAGAGACCCTATAGGACAGAGTCGAACTGGCCCACAGGGGTTTCCAAGGCTGTAATCTTTATGAAAGCAGACTACCACCTCTTTCTCCTGCAGAGCTGATGGTGAGTTCGAAACGCCAACCTTTTGGTTAGCAGCTGAGCTCTTAACCACTGCGCCACCAGGGCTCCTGGACACGTGCTAAACTCTGGCAAATACTTTACACAACCTGAAGAAACAGAACTAGCTTCCCCTCCTGCCCTCTGTGTTCTTCCTCTCTGCCTGAGAGGGGCCTGGGGAGTGCAGTGCAGGGAAGTCCAGGGAAGTACGGGGAAGTGGGAAAAAGGAGAACGTTTATAGTAGAAACTCAGCAAATATAAGGATCTATGAAAATCCAATCTGTGACTCAGTAAATATAAGGATCTATGAAAATCCAATCTGTGAATTGACTGTGACTCAATGTTTATCAAAGGTCTGAAATATTAGATATTTGTAAGAGACATCCCTAGATATGTTTAAGTATTCATTCTTCTAGATTCTTTGGTTTTCATGTTTACTTTCAGTTGGATCATCAGAATATAATTCACCTGAGCCTCAATAGCTACAATGTGATTTAACGTTATACTTCAAGGCTTTGTAGATAAAAAGACGTGCAGTCTATTCTGAAAAATCAGCCACTGAAAACCATATAAAAAACTGTTCTACCCTGACATACATGGGGTAGCCATGAGTTGGAATGGATTTAACAGCAACTAGTTTAAAGTTCTTAAGGGAGAGAGGCTGTGTCCTTTATGTTATGATAAGCTTGATTTTGCTGCCCAGTAGAGAACAGTGTAATAGTTCTCAAGGAGCCCTCATGGCCCAATAGTTAAGGGCTCAGCTGCTAATTGAAAGGTCGGCGGTTTGAACCAATCTGACGGCTGCATGGGAGAAAAGATCTGGTGTTCTGTTCCCGTAAAGATTGCAGCCAAGGAAACTCTTATGGGGCAGTTCTACTCTGTCACATGGGGTCGCTATGAGTCGGAATTGACTCGACAGCACACAACAACATCATAATGGTTCCCAAAGTGTGGTCCCAGGACCAGCATCAGCATCACCTGAGAACTTGTTGGAAATGCAAATACTCAGGCCCTGACGCAGACTCCTCAAGTGGGGTCCTGCACTCTGTGTTTTAAGAAGCCCTCTAGGTAATTCTGATGTAAGTTTAACTTTTAGGACCACTGGTGTGGTAGAAAGAAGTATGGATTAAAAGTCAGTAGTCCTTGGTTCAAGGAGCCCTGGTGGTGCAGTGGTTAAAGCGCTTGGCTGCCAACCAAAAGGTGGGTGGTTCAGCTGCTCCATGGAAGAAAGATGTGGCAGGCTGCTTCCATAAAGATTTACAGCCTTGGAAACCCTATGGGGGCAGTTCTGCTCTGTCCTGCAGGGTCGCTATGAGTTGGAATCAATTTGACAGCAGTGGGTTTGATTTTGGGGTTTAGTCCTTAGTTTATGAGTCAGAATCAACTCAACAGCAACCAACAACAGCGATCAGTCATTGGCTTAGAACTCCCTGGGTGGTGCAAACGTTATGTTCAAGTGCTTAACTTGAAAGGTTGGTAGTTTGAACCCACCCAGAGGCACCTCGGAAGATAGGCCTGGCGATCTGCTTCTGAAAGGTCACAGCCTTGAAAACCCTATGGAGCAGTGCTACTCTGCACACATGCAGTCTGCATGAGTTGGAATCAACTTGACCCAACTAACAACAAAGTCCTTGGTTTGGGGCCCAACTCTGCCACCATCATACTAGTCACTCAGTCACTAGCCTCAGTTTACTCATCTGGTCTACGTGATCACTAAAGCCTTTTCTATCTCTGAAAGTCTATGATTCCAACCCAGCCTACCAAGTGTTCTACGGCACTTATTTACAGCAACATCTAAATTCTGATGAGGTCGCTGAGCTCAAATGAGGCTTAGCCCACAGAGAATATTTCAGTGGGATCCAAACAACAGGATTAAATGGATTGAACTTCCATTTCGGATTATAGTCTAGGGGTAGCGAGGGGAAGACTAATCACTTCTAGTTATAAAAGCCTTGAAAAAATAAATTCTACTCTGTCAATAGGGAGGAACCCTCTGGGCCTGAATCCTCTCGGGCACAAAACTGCTGCCTCTATTTCCAAAGCAGCTGCAGAAGCAACTTTAATCACTGCTTCTATGAGGAAGTTGCGTAGCAGAAATTTTGAGAAATGGAAGCACTGGTTGCCTTTTCTCTGCTAAATGCTTCAGAGAGGTATAATAAATGGTGGCTGGCAGTTAAAAAAAAAAAGGGAGGGAGCTGTAAAAATAATATTTACCCATGGCTGTCGAGTCGACTCTGACTCATAGCGACAAAGCAGAACTGCCCCATAGGGTTTCCAAAGCTGCAATCTTTATGGAAGCAGACTGCCACATCTTTGTCCCATGGATCAGCTGGTTGGTTCGAACCACCAACCTTTTGGTTAGCAGCCAAGTGCTTAACTACTGTGCCACCAGGGCTCCTTAAAAATAGTATTACTCTCCTTTAAGTGCTCATAGTGTGCTAAAAGGATCAGCAGGGCTGTTTCTTCTGGGGACAGAGATCTCCTGGGGACAAGAGGGAAGAGACCTGAGATGAAAGACGGATACATGAGCTAGGAAACCATACCACACTCAAACCTGACATCAGGTCTTTTCTTCAGGATTGTTTGGTTTCATAAAAGTGGTCTGGAAGCAGTATTTGGGCATTATGAAAGCTGCATTAGGGTCAATGATATGTCTGCTGTGGTCACTGATAAACCCCTAGACTTTGGTACCTAGAGTGATTTGTGCTAATTCATGATCGAACTTGCCTCTTTCATTAAAGGACTCATTTACGACAGGGTGATTGAGAGCATGAAGTGAGAATTGTTTTTCCCAGTTGCGTCAAGTTGATTCCGACTCATTGCAACCCCATGGATGTCAGAGTAGAATTATGCTCCACAGGGTTTTCCAAGCATGATTTTTCAGAAGCAGACTGCTAGGCCTTTTTTCCGAGGCGCCTCTGGGTAGACTCCAACTGCCCATCATCAGGTTAGTAGCATGACAGATTTACCATTTGCACCCCCAGAGACCTAAGGGAAATTGACAAAGTCTTAAAAACGATGAAAGAATGAACTATTTGTTGAATGAATGATATATGTGAAAGCCCTAGCAGTGTTGGGAGCACTCTGTAATTAATAAGAAATAATTCCTTGTTAATTGGGTAAAATTGGGCTGTAATCCTTGAGGGCTGAGGGTCCGGTTACAGCAATAACGAAAGCACACAGGTAACTAAATCCAAAATCAGTTGCCATCAAGTTGATTCCGACTCACAGCGACCCCATGTGTTAAAGAGTAGAACTGCTCCACAGGGTTTTCTTGCCTGGAATCTTTATACTGAAGTGATTGACTGCTAACAGAAAGGTCAGCAGTTCAAAACCACCAGCAGCTTCTCGGGAGAAAGATGCGGCAGTCTGCTTCCATAGAGATTTACAGCCTTGGAAACCCTATGGGATCGCTATGAGCTGGAATTGACTAGACAGCAGTGGGTTTTTTTGTTTTTAATCTTAATGGAAGCAGACCACCGGGACTTTCTCCTGTGGCAGCACTGGGTAGGTATGAATTGCCAACCTTTAGGGTAGCAGTCGAGTGCAAACCATTTGTGTCACCCAGGGACCTGGGTAACTACAACTCATCAAATCTTATGTGATTTTAGAGAGGCAGTGGCAAGACTCCTCCATTTTGGAAATGAGGAAAGGCTTCAGTGAGAGACAGGAAACAGGACCTTGGATGATGCGTAGGATTTGGCAGGACGAGTGGTGGTGGCGGCATTTTGGAAGGCATGAACTTCAGGAACCGAGGTGAGGAAGCAGAAGTGTTCCTAAAAGGACAGCGAGTGTTGGTGATTTTAGCTGACTCAACTCTCAGCCTGTGTGGTTGCTGTTCCTGCAAAAGCCTCCTGCTCCCGTGTGGCACTCACTGGCTGTGTGCTCTCAGGTCCATCCCTACCCTCCCCTGCTCTACTCTGTATGCAGGGAACTAGGCTTCCCACGCTCTCCTGACCTCTGGATTCTGGGTAAGTCCAGCAGGCAGATGGCACTGACTAAGGGCTGGAGGAAAAGGCAAAGCCAAAGCATTTTAACCCTGAGCAACAAGGACCCACTTAAGCGTCTAAAAATGTTCAATCTCAATATACTTAATCCAGCTTTGAAAACAGCCTTAATAAAACTTAATTAAAAAATTCTCTGATCCAACACATATTTTAATCAATCCAGTTCTTAATTTCCAAGTCTATTCTGATCAATTTGCACCACTATTGTGGTTGCAAGTCTTACACAATTTTGATAATATGTTCTGCTTTTACATATAACACTATTTCCCCTTAAAACCCTCAGGAATTATTTTCAATATATCAGAATTTACCTTTTATCTTACTCTGATTTTGTACACAAGAATTTTATATTATAAATATTAGAATTTAATTTAATTTTATTCAAGTATTACGTAGTATAATTATAATAAATGCCAGGAAAAAAATTCACCCAAGATTCCCAGTGTTTTCATTTCACTGTATTTTCTTCAAAATCTAAAAGCTTGATTTTGGATTAGTATATTTCAGCGTGAAGGGAAAAAAGCAAGGTGATGAAAGTCATGTCAGCGGTAACTGATTAAAATACAATAAGCAGAGGCAGACAGACTGGCAACCTCAGGGCCCAGTTCAGGCTTGCGGAGTGTTTGCTTCCAGCTGCTTAAGGTTTTTCAATGTTTCAAAAATTTGATGCCAACATTTAAAAACTGCGCGATAGAAAATAATTATTGGATTTCTAGCTTCTCCTGCAAACCTGGAAGATCTGACAATGGTGGGACCACACTGCAGCACACAGCACTTGGCGAGCGCAGGGCTGCGACTGCTGATTTAGATGGACAAACACTCCCCAGGCTGCCATGGACAACACCTTGCCATGCGCTTCACCCACCTCCATTCCCTGCCAGGCACCTGCAGGGATTAGAGTTTGAGACCTGTGTCCTAAAGTGTTCCTTGCACTGGGTAAGCACTGTAGGGTAGATTTTGAAAACATAAAAGAGCCTTGCCTTTGGGCTGATAGTCTAGTTGAACCAAAAATAATATACACCTACTCCTCACCGAATTAATACTTCTAACTTTGCTTGCTGAAAGTGAAGAGGACTTGAAGCACTTACTGATGAAGATCAAAGACCACAGACTTCAGTATGGATTACACCTCAACGTAAAGAAAACAAAAATCCTCACAACTGGACCAATAACCAACATCATGATAAACGGAGAAAAGATTGAAGTTGTCAAGAATTTCATTTTACTTGGATCCACAGAAGTAGCAGACAAGAAATCAAATGATGATTTGCACTGGGCAAATCTGCTGCAAAGGATCTCTTTGAAGTGTTAAAAAACAAAGACGTCACTTTAAGGACTAAAGTACACCTAACCCAAGCCATGATATTTTCAGTCACCTCACATGAATGTGAAAGCTGGACAATGAATAAGGAAGACTGAAGAAGAATTGGTACCTTCGAATTATGGTGTTGGCAAAGAATACTGACTATACCACAGGCTGCCAAAAGAAGGAACACATCTCTCTTGGAAGAAGTACAGCCAGAATGCTCATTAGAAGCAAGGATGGCGAGACTTCATCTTACATACTTTGGACATATTATCACGAGGGACCAGTCCCCCTGGAGAAGGACCTCATGCTTGGTAAAGTGGACGGTCATCGAAAAAGAAGACCCTCAATGACATGGACTGACACAGTGGCTCCAACAATGCGCTCAAGCATAACAATAATTGTGAGGATGGCGCAGGACCAGGCAGTGTTTCGTTCTGTTGTACATAGGATTGCTATGAGTCAGAACCAACTCGACCACACCTAACAACAACACTCCTCAATTATCGACTATCTCATTATCCCACACTGCGTATCTATAATAGTAAAAAATCTGCTGACTATTTTGCACATTGACGACGTACATCTGGCAGTAATGAGCACCAAGGTGCGAGGCGAGAGTAATACTAGCTGTGATGGTTAAAGTTATGGGTCAACTTAGCTGGGCCATGATTCTCAGTGGTTTGGCAGTTGTGTAATGATGTAATTTGGTCGTTATGTAATGACGTAGTCATCCTCCATTTTTGCATAACACGGATTTTTGTGTAACAAGCTGGTCTTTGGAGCCTAATCATGTCAATAAGTGAGGAGTGGCTGTACATTAAATAAGTAGTTGTTAGTTACCATCAAGTCAGCTCAGAGTGATGGAGACCTTATGTATAACAGAATGAAATACTGCCCAGTTCTATAACAGAATGAAATGTTCAAAACTGTTGGTATACTGAAGTCCATTGTTGGGGCCACTGTGTACTTTGAGTGCCTTCCAACCTAGAGGGCTCATCTTCTAGCAGTATATTGAACAATACTCTATTGCATCAATAGTTTTCACTGGCTAATTTTCAGAAGGAGATCGCCAGGCCTTTCTTCCTAGTCTTAGTCTTGGAAGCTCCACTGAAACCTGTCCACCATGGGTATGCTGGTATTTGAAATACCGGTGGCATAGCTTCCAGCATCAAGCAACATAAAAGCCACCACAACACAACAAACTGACAGACTAGTAGTAGAGGACAGTTTAAATAATATATAATAAAGTACTACGTTGATACAGACAGTTACATGTCCAAAGATAAGGAACATCAATGAGGGCTGGAATTCTATAAATTTCAAGGAAGAAGAGCTATGTAATTCGGAATTTGCAGAATTAAGATTGACTAAAGGGTAGGACCTCTAGACCTAGGAAAGCCAAGTGCAGGAGATAGCCCGACTGCTACAGCTGGCCAGGACATCAATGCTTCCCTACCCCCCACAGCATACAGCTGCTGCCCCCCAGGATCCTGGGCTCCAGGGACATTCTTCAGCCCACTTGAAACCAGTCATGGTGTTGTACCTGCCTGGAAGTTCTGCGTTTGGCAACACGGGGCCTCACTCTACAGGGTGCAGTGCAGTGGTTTGCACCTTGGACTGACCATTTCGAATCACCTGAGTTGCTTTAAAAAACCTGATGCCCAGACTGCACCGCAGACCAATTAAATCAGAATCTCTGAAGGTGGGTGGACTAAACTAAGTAGTTTTTTCAAAGCTCCCCAGGTGATGTGATTTGGGGCCCTGAACCTTACCAGCAGCTGCTATGACAGGCTCTTAAAGAAGGGAGAAACACAATAACTATGCTGTCTCTCTTTCCAATTTGGGATGGCCTCTGTTCATGCTGTTACCTACACCAAAACTGTCTCTTTCCCTGTTACCCACTCAAGTCCTACTGACGCATTCTTCAAGGCCCACTTCACATCACCCCTCACCCAGAAAGCGTGTCTCGGCTACTCCAGCCCTTTCCCATCCCTCCCTGTCCTGAAGCCCTGACAGTCAGTGTTTTAGTTTAGTGCTTAATTATTCTCCAGTACTTTCATTGGTGTTGTCTTCTCTGCTAGATGCTATGCATCTTGTAGGCATGGGCCACACAGTCTGCTTTTTTTGTAGGTACATACCATCGAGATTGGCACATTTCAGACTCAGAGAGTACATCCCGACTGGTAGATAAATGAAACACACACATTTGAGCATTTTGCAAGGTATGAATGGATGTTTTATTACCTTTGAAAATCTGTGTGCCCAAAGCAGAGTGGATATTCAATGCAACAACTATATTGCATTTACTTTATCCCTCTGTCAAATATCAGCAGGTCTTAGAAAAGACATAGGGTGATTTTGCCTGCAAGGTGATTTTGCAAGGAAGGATGCTGCAAGTACACATATAGTAAGTAGTGTCTTTATGTAAATTAATTTAGTAGTCATATAGACAGACTAGGAAGAAAGGCCTGGTGATCCACTTCTGAAAATAAGCCAATTAAAAACCCTACAGACCACAGTGGTCAGATCTGTGAGTGGGGTCACCATGAGCTGGGCCCAGCCTGATGTCAGCTAACAACAATATGAGAAGAACTGAGAAGACTGACCAGGTGGTGTGACTTGACTTCCAAGACTGAATTTCTGGTATAAAATACCTAACATATCCCTATTCTGAGAAAACAGGAAGAGCCAAAATGCTACAAGTCACCAGCCAGAGAAGCCCCTTAGCCTACTGATGTGCAGAGTTCAAGGACCACCTCCCCTATTCTATTTAAGCTCCACAGAGTCATCTAAAAATACTTTCACAAGTTCTTGCTTTCAAAGCCGAAAAGATCAGGTTTCTGAAATGTGGACAACATGAAAGACAGACAATGTCTATGTCTATTAGGTCTATATACACATGCCTGGGTGGTATTTGTTCAAATACTATAGTCCCAGCAGCGATTTTATTTAGTCTGGTTGTTCCTAAGACAAACACACATAACTTTAATTAAATGCACATCCAAACGTAGGGGAAACCATCTTGAAACAATTAGACTGCTCTATGGTAAGAGGTTTCAGGGCCCTGACATACTCCCACTTCCTCCCATTCACCATGGAAAGAGAACAGATGGGGCAACGGGAAGCCAAGCCTGACTCCATAAACACAGCCTGGAGCTATAAGTCTCTGCCCTCCTTTATTTTGTTCTCTTCTGACCCAAGACGCCACCCTTCTTTTACTCCTTCCTAAATGAATTCCGGTCATTCAATTGCTTTTACTTTTCTCAACCCCCTCTTTGATCAGTCTTAAAGGGAGAAAAACTTCTGACAAGGTTTCTTATCTTTCCCTAAAGAAAAATATTCCAGGAAGGAACTGAGAGTCTGAAGAATTACCAAACCACCCATCTGGTTATTGACCTTGGGTTATGGAAGCTTCTGGAGAATATCTGAAGAGATGGCTGCCTTTGTCACCACATTCTTGGGACTTTCTGGCCCACGTGGTTCTCTAGGTAGTAAAGGCTGAGTATTTCTCTATTTCATTTTCACTAGAAGCCGAGAGAGGAGAAGGGCTAGGTTGTGACATCCACCAGGAAACCTCTTTCCTCCCTGAACCCCAAGTTAAATCACCCCTAAGTAACTTATCCATGAGATATTGCCAGCAAAAAGTGTTCTCTCCATAAGAACCATGCTGAAAAGTCACTTCCATAAATACTAATTGAATGTCTCTATTGTGCTTGGAATGGGGGCATTGGTGATTCAGTGGTAGAATTCTTGCCTTCCGTGTGGGAGACCTGGGTTTGATTCCAGCCAATTCACCTCATGCACAGCCACCACCCATCTGTTGCTATAATGCTGAACAAGTTTCAGCAGAGCATCCGGACTAGGAAGAAAGACCTGGAGATCTACTTCCAAAAACTATCCAATGAAAATCCTATGGATTACAATGATCTGATCCTCAACTGATCATGGGGATGAGGTAGGACTGGGCAGCATTTCGTTCCATTGTGCATGGGGTCACCATGAGTCGGGTGTTGACTCAACGGCAGCCAACAATTGTGCTTGGAAGAATGGGAAAGACAAAAAATGTGTGTATATAGATAGATAGATACACATGGTATCTATATATGTGTATATATATATACACATATATATATATACACACACACACATATATATATATATACATATACATATGATCCTTGTCCTCAGAAAAGGAGTCCTGGTGGCACAGTGATTAAGTGCTTGGCTGTTAAGTGAATGGTTGCTGGTTGGAAAAGATGTGGCAGTCTGCTTCTGTAAAGATCACACAGCCTTAGAAACCCTATCGGTCAGTTTTACTCTGTCCTATGGGGTCACCATGAGTCAGAATCGACTTGAACGCAGTGGGTTTGGTTTGGTTTGTGCACAGTTGGAAGTGTTAGAACTAATTCTACAGTTAATTCAGGGCAAGCTGTAACAGATGTGCCTTCATGTTATCTGCAAAATGGAGGTGGTGATTTTTGCATAACTGTTTTGTGCATTTCTAGCACCAAGTTGCTAACCTAAATTTTGTATCTTCTTTCTAATGAGTATCTTCTTGGACACAACTATCACAAACATTTCTTTCCCTTTTCTCTCAGATGACTGTAAAAGATTGTCTTATACAGATACCTATAAAGCTGGACTGGGGGAAGAGGGAGCCAAGAAGGCTGTCTAGTGGTACAAAAAGCAGTCCAAAACACAAGTGTGTATTACCTAAAATCTTAGGATAGGTTTGGGAGTATGGGCCTCTGCCACGTGGCCCACACAGTGCTGACTACAAATATGGCATCATGGGAAAAGGTTTTCATCAACTCATGCAATAAATATTTATTGAGTATCTACTATAGGCCAGACAATGGGCTAGATAATGGAATTACAGTGGTAAACAAGAAAGTCACAGTCATTTCAATCATCAAACTTATAATCTAAAGCAGAAGGGGGACAAGAATAAAAAACTACATTAAGTTAAGAAGGCAAATGATTCACCAAAAGATTTGCCAACAACCGAAGCCTGCTTACTTCTTGAGAGTTCCCACGACCAAGTCTGAGTTCTACCCAGCTCTGGCCCTGTACCCCATACCTGAGAGACTGGCCTCTGCAAAAGTGGAAAGTCAAACCAAAGATGATGGGGAGAATGCTCAGCCTGGAGGCTTAGGCAGAGAGGAGAGCCAAGCTCATACAGGACCAGACTCTGATCTAAGGGCAGGTGGTTTCCATCTTTCCTTTGTATAGCAACTAGCCTGGTTCCTAGACAGAATTCAGCTCAAGTAAACCATTGTGTGGCTCCCAAAACAACAGGCTATTGTGCCTGTGCTACAGCATGCAATGGGTGGTGAGAAAAGGGTTTAATTGGCAAAATTTGCTAAAATGTGAGCATCAATCTTCTCTTGACAATTGCCTTTTATCCTTACTACCTATTCATCAATCTAGAATCCATCTAAATTCTAGGTGATGGTTCTCCTTTCTGGCTGAACCTACATGAGACATTTTCAAAATAATGATTCCTGGGCCTCTTTTCAGACCAAGTGGTTCAGAACCTCTGGAGTGGGACACGGCATCAATATTTTAAAAAAAAATACCCTGGGTGATTCTAATGCAGGAGCTGCCAGGATTGGGAATCAATAATCTGGCATAAGAAGAGAAGGGACACCCCCGACACCCTACCAACTCAGACATGAAGCCACTTCCAAAGTCCACCTTTCAGCCAAAGATGAGACAGGCCTATAAAAGAAACAATAACTCACGTGAGGAACACGCTTCTTAGCTTAATCAAGTATAGAAGACCTAATGGGCAACACCTGCCCAAACGCAAAGACGAGAAAGCAGGAACGGACAGGAAACCTGGATGAATGGACGCAGGGAACTTGGGGTAGAAAGGTACAGGGGAAGAGTGCGACGCATTGCGGGGATTACAACCAATGTCACAAAACAATTTGCACATAAATTTCTGAATGAGAAACTAATTTGCACTGTAAACTTTCATCTAAAACACAATTAATAAATAATGTTCACCACCAAAGGGGTGGGGGAGAAGAGAGGGGAACTGACTTATCAAGCATCTTCTGTGGTCTGGATACTCTGTTTATATAGAGTAGCTACAGCTACTGGTGTCCACCCACCCGCCCCCCATACTCTCTTGGTAAACCAAAAGCTCACCAATCATTTAAGACTTTGGCCATGGGCATTATGGTGCTAGGAGCAGCCCACAACCTTTGACGGACAGGGAGTTCTGGGATAAATACCCTAGTTTCCTTACCCCTTGGATAAACACTGAGACATACTCTAAATCTGGAATCAGAAAACCTTTTCTACAAAGGGCCAGATAGTAAAATATTTTAGGCTTTGTCGGCCATGCTTTCTTTGTTGTGCCTTCTCAACCCTGCCTTTGTAGTGCAAAAGTAACCATAAACAATACATAAAATGAATGGGTGGGGCTGTGTTCCAATAAAACTTTATTTACACAAACAGGAAGCAGTTTTGTAAACTATTTACAAAAATAGTGTGCAGACCACCGTTCTAAGCCTAAAAAGACTCCCAGAGGTCCTCAGCAGGAATGAGTCCCAGTTTCCTGTAACAGTAACCTTCCCAATAACACACTCTGAATAGGTTTCCTTCCCTTCCCATGCTTTCTAGGATCACCGACTATAGAAATGGCTTGTACTCAAGTCCTTGTTTCAGAGCCTGCTTCTGGGGCAAACAACCTACATCAGTATCTTGTTCTACACTCGTCACTACCCTAGCGGTTACATAATATTATCGCCATTTTAGAGCAAAGAAACTGACGTTCAAGGATTACACACTCATCCATAGTGGTCATCCACATTAGAAGTCTATCCATCTCCAAAGTCAATGATTTCTCTACAATACTAACTGCTTTGTTGTGCATCATAAAGTCAAGTCCAACTCACAGTGACCCCATAGGACCAAGTAGGACTGCCCCATGGGGTTTCCCAGGCTATAATCTTTATGGAAGCAGATCTCCAGGTCTTTCTCCTGTGGAGCAGCTGGTTGGCTTCGAACCTTCTGGTCAGTAGCCAAGTGCATAACCATTGTGTCACCAAGGCTACTCAGAGTAAACACACATACTGTGTTTTTATAACACACACCTTCTATGTCCATTTGCCAACTGCTCCCCCCCTGCCATGAGGTATTTTCATAAGCACTGCTATGCCAATTTTTTTTTCCATGTTGCTATAAAAAATTATATATATATGAGCCCTGGTGGTGCAGTAGTTAAGGGCTTGGCTGCTAACCAAAAGGTCAGCAGTTCGAATCCACCAGTTGCTCCTTGGAAACCCTATGGGGCAGTTCTACCCTGTCCTACAAGGTTACTATGAGTCAGGATTGACTCGATGGCAATGGGTTTATATATTTATATATATATTTTTTCAGGCAATATATAATAATAGTGGGCAGAAGTAAAATACCATATATGACAAAACATAAAGGAAAATTCATACTACCAGTATAATTACAAAGGAGCCCTGGTGGCGCAATGGTTAAGCGCTCAGCTGCTAACTGAAAGGTCAATGGTTCAAACTCACCAGCCACTCCACAGGAGAAAAGACCTGGTGATCTGCTCCCATAAAGATTACAGCCTCGGAAGCCCCATGGAGCAGTCCTACTTGGTCCTATAGGGTCACTATGAGTCGGAAGTGACTTGATGGCACAGAAAAACAATGTAATTACAAGGAGCCCATTTCCCACCTTCTGATTGATTGCAATCCTGGTGCTATTTGCTTTTTGGTGAAATCTTTGATTATACCTAGGAACAAATACAGCAATTCTAGGTACATAAATCCCAGTGTGTAATCTGCAACTCGAAGAGAAAGAACTAGACTAAAATACCCCCATATATATTTTTAACGTGTGGGGGTCAGTACTGGGAGTCCCCGACTTAGGATGTGGTTCTATTCCAATGACTCTGCTGCAAGTTGAATACCTCAGTATATTTTTTTTTTTTAGTTTTCATTATTATTGCCTTTTATTATCAGTATCTTTATAAATTCAATCTTTATTTGTTTTGAGGGGGTTGGCATGATAATAACATCAGCAAATTATGCACTGCAACACTGCATGTAGTATATATTAATGTATTTTACACAAATAATGTGCATCATCTGTATTTGTTTGCCAACTGCTCCCTTCCCCCAAGAGGTATTTTCCTACATGCACGATGCTACAATTTTTTTTTTTTTACAGCAACATGTAAAAAAAAATTGGCTAGTGGCACATATGAAAATACCTCATGGGGGGAGAGAGTGTTTCACAAGCAAATGTAAAAGGTGCGTGTTATTTGCATGAAATACAGTACTGATGACAAGGTGTACAAAAAAAATAAAAGGACAGTCATAAGTGCAGTTAGTTGTAACTTGTAACTCGAATACTTTGTAAGTCAGGGACTACCTATAATTTCACAAAGCCCCCATAAAGGCACTTGTGAAATCCTTCTATGGATACTAAGGATTCTAGAAAACACTTTGAAAACCCAGAAATGGCATATATAGAAACCAATGTTTTCTGCTTACGCGGTCTTGCCCTCACTATCCTGCTTGGTGGCACTGGCCCCCTTCTTGCCCAGCAGCGAGGCCACCTTCTCTGTGTCTCCATTCTCCACAGCCTGCAACAGCCGGTCATCGTTCTTGTTCCACTCATTGATCTACAAAGGAAAGGGAAGACAAAGAGCTAATGAACACCAGGCAGCCACAAACATACTGCCTGGAGAACCTCAGTCCCCTCAGCTCCCGACCCTCCTGTCATTCAAATCAAAACCTGCCCCTAAATGGGTAACTTTAAAAATACCTTCCCCTTCACCATTGAGACACCCAAGAAGGCCGGTTTCCCAAAAGAAAACATCCACAGTTCAATGAAAGAGTGGCCGGTCACCAACTCTGAGATGAAGTCACTTCTGTTCACTGATGTTGGGAAGATAGAAGCCTTCGAGGCCAGTTTACACATTAGCTCATTTCTAGCTGGCTTCTCAGAACTTTGGCCTTTGACCTCATCAACAGCTCACTCTGTCTACTGTGTTACAGAACCAAACCACCCAACAGCTAAAGGTTACCTGAGGTTTTATACACACTCATTCTTCAGCTGCTTTTACTGCCACTCTTTCCTGTTTCCTGGGCCCTGATTTTTGAGCTGTATACTGATTTTTAAGTAGTTGTCCATCTAGACTGACTCAAAATATCTACCAGAAAGAAAATTTCTTCCTGAGCAAGGTATTAAACATCAACCAGCTTTAAGCAGAGCCTCCATCACTGACAACTCCAGCCCAACAGAATGATTCTGCAAACTGCAGTAACAGTAAAGCTTTCATGTGCACACAAGCTAGTTTTTACTCTTACAAGAGAATGAGAACATCTCTATGTAAGAGTAATTGGACAGCAGGGAGCCATGGAAGGTTCTGGAGCAGAGGAATGAGAGAATAAAATCAGTGCTTTAGGGAGTCCTCTGGCGGTGTAGGCAGTACAAAGGATTAATGAGGTGAAGGAGGGAGAAAAGATACTGGGGCACATCAGAGCCTGCCCCCCCTCCCTTGCAGCAGGCCTCTGAGAGTAAGGCTACTTCCTGGCCCCTTCAGTTCTGGACCCCATCTCCTGGGGAGAGTCTCCACCTCCCTCCCCAAAGCTTTCCACAGACAGGTCTCCTGGCTGGCCTCTTCCTTGTGACTCCTGCAGATAAGAACCTCTAGGTGTTTTATATTAAAAGCTTTACCGTGAACTACTACAGAGAAGCAGACAGAGGAGATGCTAGAGATTTAAAAGCTAAAATGAGGGACTTTTACCAGATTACAGTCTTCCAGGGCCTCCGGAATATATTCTCAATCCACCAAAGGTCCCAGTCACCCCTCCAGCCCCAGCCTAGAGGCAGGGCCTTAGAGAAAACCAACAAGCCATCAAGGCTCACAAAGGACGTGCCCAGGGTTTAAGGGAGAAATGTGCATCTCTCTGAGAGTTTCAGAACTGGGCTACACCCATTTCTCAGGACTCAGGGCCAAAACCAAAGACCTACTGCCGTGTAGTCTATTCCAACTCACAGTGACCCTACAGAACAGAATAGAATTGCCCCATAGGATTTCCAAGGCTATAAATCCTTATGGAATCCGACTGCCACATTTTTTTCCCACGGAGCAGCTGGTGGGTTCAAACCACCGACCTTTCGGTTAGCAGCCGAGCCCTTTTAACCACTGCAACTTAGGGTAAAGGAAGAAAATTAGCAGTTTGGCCTCTACTTGGCATGAATTTGAAGTTTAGAACTCTAGACTGATGCGTATGTGTGGTGTCACCCATAACCTGTGCCTCAGTCTCCTGAGTCTTTGTACTCAATGACCATTGTGAAATCCCCCTAAAGCTCAAAATGCTTAATCCATAAAAGTCTTCAAACCAAACTTTGCTAAGGATTAAGTTGACTGAAGTACATTTAAGACCAATGATTTCTACCTACATTATTCTAAAAGGCAAAATTCTTAAATCTTTTAGGATACTTCCCTGACCTAGAGTGACCAAATTAAAACTGGATTGGGAAGATCAGATTACTAAATCTCAGAGGACACGACTGAAAGTACTTGAGCAGGATTTCCTCTCCTAAGCACTGACCTCTTCAGCAGAGAAAAATTCTACTGCAGGGGTTCCCTAAAATTAGTTACATGCAGATATTTAAGGAGTTCAATTTTTATAGGACATAGCAAGAAAGACCTTCCCTCCCCCACACTTTGGAGGACAAGGTCAATGGCACAATTCTTGAGGTCTAAAATTCTTCTCTTTTGCAAGTCTCTCCTCAGTGCAGACCAGGAGTGACTTTTCTCTTGGAGCAGATGAAGAGAAGAGGGCATGGCCATGCACACCCAATATTTAACACACAATCTGCAATACCATTCAACAGGCATGTGTTGCAGGTGGGTATGTGGTGAGCACCACAAAGACGGAAAGGATGGGGGCTGTAGATACTGAAGGCCAAAAGAACAGTTCAGAACAAACTCAGGGCAAACCTAAAGTAGAAACCAATTGCCATGGAATCAGTCCTGACTCATGGTGACCCCATGTGTGTCAGAGTGGAACTGGGCTTCATAAGTTTTTCAGCAGCTGATTTTTTGAAAGTACATCATCAGGCCTTTCTTCCAAGGTCTTCTGGGTGGACTTGAACCTCCAATCTTTCGGTTAGCAGTTGAGTGTGTTAACTGTTTGCACCACCCAGGGATATACTGGGATTAAAAAAAGAGACTATCTGTTGTGAAAGGGGGGAAAGAGGTAAGAATTTTACTCTTAAAATTCTCACAAGGATGCTAAAGGGTGTAGGCTAAAGAGTCCCAATTAGACCTCTAATTCAGGACTCTAGATTTTGAGTAATGAGTCTTCCCAAGGTGACAGCATGGAAGTGCTTGGCCAGTGCTAGCAGGGAGCTGATACTAACATAGTATTCTCTGGTCCTAGGAGAGGATACTGTTTACATTTGTAGTAAGCTCTGTTATGTACAACTAGGAGTCCCTGGGTGGTGTAAATAGTTACGCACTCAACTATTAAGCAAAAGGTTGGCCGTTTGAACCCACTCAGAGGCATCTCGGAAGACAGGCCTGGAGATGTGCTTCCAAAAGGTCATAGCCTTAAAAAACCTATGGAGCAATTCTACTCTGCACGTATGGAGTCACCATGAGTAGGAATCGACTCAACGGCAACTAACAACACGCACTACTGGCCACTGCAGACCCCTCTGAGAAGCACAGCTTTGAAAGTTCCATTGCCTTCCTCTTTTGAACCAGCCTAGATTCTCCCTATAGCTTCTGTATATCTGTATAGCTTCTGTATAGCTTCAGTCTATCTGGTGCGTATTCTATATTAAAAATTTCATGGCCTTGGAAGCTCCACAGACACATCCAAACTCCCTGAGGGACCAGATTGCTGGGCTGAGGGCCGTGGGGACCATGGTCTTGAGGAATATCTAGCTCAGTTGGCATAACATAGTTTATAAAGAAAATGTTCTACATTCTACCTTGGTGAGTAGCGTCTGGGGTCTTACAAGCCTGTGAGCAGCCATCTAAGATA
>NW_004444071.1:5646942-5660732 GCF_000243295.1 Trichechus manatus latirostris | reverse complement strand
AAAAAAAAAAAAAAAATTTCATGGCCAGTCACAAGAAGAGATAAAACAGATGCTTTGTTTAAATGCCATTGCTCTTAAGAATCCAGAAGCAAATTCCTCTCCATCACCTCCATTTCCCAGCTGTGCGGTTCTAAATTGAAATCAAACATTAAGAATATACATATGTGTGTGTGTGTGTATATGTGTATATATATATCATTTATTCAATCTATTGTCCATTAGGGCTGGTCAGAAGAATAGATGGTTCGAAATTTGGTCACACAACCCAAAGTAATTTATTCATCCTCCAGAATCATGGAAGGCTTCCACAGACTCCTATCAGATTAACGATGTCACCTCCCACAATTTCCCATGAAACCCTTTCCTCTAACTATCGCTCCCTCCATAGGGCAGGCTTAGCTCTGCCTTCCCACTGGGCTCCTGGGCCCTTTACAGCAGCCATTTCAACTCTTCCATGGGTTATATCCAACATTTAAAGAAATAAAATAGAGGAGGGAGAGAGGGAGGGAGGAAGGAAGGATCAGATGCAAAACATCCAGTAAGGTTAAATGTTCTATGAAAGTTTTGTTATATGTATGTATATACTGGGTGATGATGTAAAATATATTTCTTACAGAGAGATCACAATGGGGAAAAAAAATATAAAAAACAACTAGAAGCCACTGCTTTAGAATGCTGTCATCTCAGCTGCCTCCAACGAGGCTGACTTTTAAAGCCTAGATCTATGCTGCAGACTCTCTCAAGCCTTTCCTGGTGACCTCTGTCTGCTTCTCTACTCCATTGCGTCCCCAGGGCCCACCTACTACTCATCTCTGAAGCCCACAGTCTAGACGTGATGAAATACCGCATCCTGTCTTTTCCTAGGGCTCCATGTGTGCTGATTTTAGCTCCCTCTCTTCTGCTCCCTGAAGGGGCTGACAAAAGTTTTGATTTCTTACCCCCATGGCACCTAGCAAGTGCTCAGTATTAGTTGCTGCTTTTACCAGAAGGTTCTTCCTCTTGATTAACTGAAGTCTCTGTTTTTACCGTTCTTTTTTACTGAAATATAATTCACATGACAGAAAATTTACCATTTCAAAGTATACAATTCAGTGCTTTTTAGTAGATTCACTATGTTGTGTAACGATCACCACTATCGAATTCCAGAACATTTCCATCACCTCAAGACCTAAATCTATCTAGCCTTAACAAATTTGTTTTTTCATTTATAAAAGTCTTTCATTCTTTTGCAGATAACTAATAAACCATGTTTCAGATTTTTATTTTACAGGCTAAATAATATCAACTTCTTTATTATTTTTTTTTTACTTTTCTAGCTTTCTAAGATTTTAATCATGTATACATTTTCTCCAAATCTCATTACAACTAAGGAGCCAAGCCTTATACGTTCAATCAGGGTGAACCCAGTGTCCTTACCGAGGGTGTTGTTAAATATGCAGACTTCCAGTCCTCACTGTTGGAGAGTCTGGTCTGTGATCTGGCGTACAGCCCTGGATCCCTTAGGCTCAGCCAGTGCTCTAGATGATTCCTACGGCAAGTTTGGGGACAACTGGAACCTATGCTAATGCTAACCAGAGAATTTACTTGAAAGGATTTTCTTCCTGCACAACATGCTGTTAAGGAAGAGGATCAGTAAGAGAGAATTCTTCACTTTGTCCTTGGAGAACTAGGTCTTTCGTCTCCCACAAAAGCTTAATGAACATTAGGCTTTCCTTAAGAGTTATTGTTATGGATTGAATTGTGTCCCCCAAAAAGATATGTTGAAGTCCTTACCCCTGGTAGTTGTGAATGTGACATTATTTAGAAACAAGGTCTTAGAAGATGTTATCAGTTAACAGAAAGTTCATACTGGAATAGGGTGGGTTCTAATCCTTATATGAGTGGTGTCCTTGTAAAGGAGACAAGGTATAAAGAGACAGAGGGAAGACAGCCACATGACAACAGTTAAGCTGCAGCTGCAAGCCGAGGAACACCTGTGGGTAGCCAGAAGCTGAACAGACAAGAGAGGATCTTCCTTTAGAGACTTCTGAAAGACCATGGCTCTACCAACACCCTGAATTTGGACTACTAGCCTCCAGAACTGTGAAGCAATAAATGTCTGTTGTTTTAAGCTCCCCAGTTTGTGGGTTCCAGCTGCCCTAGGAAACTAAGACAGTTGCCTTTTACTTCAGACTCATTTCTGAGCTCAGCTCCAGTTCCTCACGGCCCCACCCTGCTCCCTTCTCTCACTGTGCCTCGCCCTCGTACCATGGTTTTTCTTATCCCCGTTTGCTCCTCACTCCCTGACTCACAGCCAGCCTCGCCAAAGTGTAGATGGCTCAGAAACAGTTTCTCGTATCCAATAAGAGGCAAGAGAGGCAGCAGCTCCTCTGCCAAGTCCCCCATGAGGAGATGTGGTCGTTCCCAGGGGCCTCCATGCTATCACCCCTTCTGGTTGAAGGTGGGATGGAGGAAGGGAAGAGATGAAGCTTGGGAGACATCAAACAACCTTCTTCTGTTGCCTTACTCCACACCATGCATGAATTGTATCAGTTGGTCCTGAACTGATATTCTGATTTTCTTTCAAACCTCAGGGTTACAAAGCCCAGCATAGTCAAGTTTAGGATTCCTGTTTAGCAGATTAAGAGTCCAGTTTTAGGCCTGGCCTCACACCAAAAATTCCCCTGTGATTCACATTTTTCCAATTTGTCAGAATGATGTTACATTCTAATCCAAATGACTAATCCACTCTAATCCAATTCGACAGTGTGTGCAAACATCTGAGGCGTACTCACACATGGGGGTAAGAACTGACACTGGACTCCCATACAGACAAGCCCTGAAGTTTCTCCAAGTGGTGAGGTCCAGTCTTAACACCCTTGGGGCTTTCTCTTCTCCCACCCAGCTGCTCCCAGAGTTCATTAAGAAGGAAGCACTGGGCTGAAGACCCCGATCCCTGGCTATAAAGAGCTTCCAGGTCATTCAGTGCACAGGTGTGTTCCCCGATTTTTCTAGTTTACCCACCTCAAGTGATCCAAAATTACTAGGGTGGTGGTACAGAGACAGAAAACTCTAGGCCTAGGTTTCAGGTCCTCTCTAGTCTCAACCTGGTACCATCGAGCTATGTGGCCTTGACTTAGTCACTCAACAGCTCTGGGCCTCAGACTATATAATAAGAAATCTGGACTGAGATGAGCTTTCAGGTTTCTTTCTACTCTGAATATCATCTCACTTGAGGTTTCCTCATCTCTAATGTGAAGATGGTATGGTGCCAAACTCTAGTTCTTAATCTTTCAGAGTCCTCATAAATTCCCTTGAGAATCTGATACAGTTACAGCATTTCCTCAGAATAATGCACATAAAAATTTGCATAAAATGTCAAAGACTTCTCTGCTTTATATTCCTACCTCCATCCCATCTACAAGCCCAAGTTAAGAACTCTTGGTGTAGAAAAACCGAGTCAGGCTTCAGAGTTAAATACTTTTGAGCTGAAATTACAGCTTCACCAACTCCTATCTAGGTGGCCTTGAGCAGGTCCAGGTCATCCAATGTTTCTGAGTCTCCATTTCCTTATCTGTAAAACAAGGGAAATCCTACCTACTTGCAAATAATCCTGAGAATTAGATGTAATGTACATACAGGGTCTGGTACACATTAGACACCCAATTAAACGGTGGTTATGATCATTCTTGAATTAGATGATATGCACTGTTCCTTCTTGATGAATGTTCAATGAATCTTAATATTTACAATTTAGGACTGACAGTCCATTACCCTTTCAGAGGTGGACAATGCCTTAATGCAAATTTAAATCTACAAATTTTCTACTAAAACAAAAAAAATCCTATTTTAAGGGGCCTTAGCGAAACATTCACTGACGTGAAATTAACTACTTTATTGAATATGCCTCACTTTTCCAGGAGACTGTTTAAACAGATGCTATTTCAACAGAGCACGTTAGGCCCCATTTGCAAGTTCAGGAAGCCATATGTTACGTTCCAGAGACATGTGTAATGTGTCAGCTATGAAGGGCAGCATGTGGGAAAGGCAGGCCTTACCCTCCATGTGGGCTCCAAACATTCCTGCTAATATATCACAAATGAGATTTTCAATGGCTGGCCTGTAAGTTTCCTATTAATCAAATCATTTCCAAATGACACCCTCTTGCTTAGGAGTTTTCCCTTGAAGGTTGACCTCTTGGAAGCCTTGCCTGCCTCATCCAGGGTAGCAGACTCCTTGTCAACCGTGTGATGAAGGCTGGGGCTTTGGCAGCCGGCAATGTCTGCCCTTGGCCAGACATGGCATCACCTTCTTTTATTTTGGTTTAATCATTGGGAAATGAAAAGCCTGTGGAAAGCCAGTGGTCACAGACATCTGGTTGGTGGGCAGACTTGAGTTTCGTACTGTATCAATCCAATCAAAATAATTCAGTGGCACAGAGCAGTCCAGGATGAGAAAGAGCTTCTTTGACTTGTTTTAAAACTCAAACCGTCCCAAATTAGAGTAGCTCGTGGTCTGTTCGTCTGTTTGAGCAGCCATCTGGAAGAGTCTATTTGAGAGATTATCTTTGGAAAAGTTGCATTTCTCCCTCCAACTCATGGAGACCAGACTATCTTGCCAATATAATCAGCAAGGCTAAGATGAAAGCGAGATAAAGTAGACAGTGTTTTGGCTGGGAAATCTTTAGATTCATGCCATCCCCAAAATAAAAATAAATAAGTAACACACATCTCATCATTTTAAGACAGAGGACAACAAAAAGGCAGGCTTCAGGCCCAGGTGATATTTTCCCCTGGTGACTATACCAGCTAGTACTCATGTTGTAAGCTGCTGTTGGAAGTCAGCCCTGACTCATGGCGACCCCACGAACAATGGAACAAAACGCTGCTCGGTCATGTGCCATCCCCACGACGAGTTGGGGATCAGACCGTTGTGATCCATAGGGTTTTCACTGGCTGACTTTTGGGAAGTAGATCACCAGGCCTTTCCTCCTAGTCTATCTTAGTCTGCAAGCTCTGCTGAAACCTGTTAAGCATCACAGCAACACACAAGCCTCCAATGACAGATGGATGGTGGCTGTGCTTGAGGTACACTGGCCAAAAATCTAACCCAGTCTCCTGCATGGAAAGTGAGAATTCCTCAAGTATCGATCTACTGGGTGCAAAGTAATAGATAAGATTTTAAAGAAGTTACAAAGATAAATGAGACCTAATCCCTGTCATTCATTCATTCATTCATTAAACATTTACCCCAAAAAACCCACTGCCGGTGAGTCGATTCCAACTCATAGTGACCCTACAGGAGAGTAGAACTTCCCCATAGTTTCCAAGGAACAGTTGGTGGGTTTGAACTGCTGACTTTTGGTTAGCAGCCGTAACTCTTAACCACTGCACCAGCACTTAATTAATGCCTTTTATATGGGCAGCATGGTCTTTACTGAATTTTCTATGTAGTGGCAGAGATAAAATGTAGCCATGACAGCTATGGCAACAATACAAATAGGGTAGTAGAGGTGGTAAAGTGAGCGAAACAGAACCAGCACCATAGAAGGGAGAGATGACTCTTGGCTGGGCAGGCTGGGGAGGCTTCTTGACTACTTCATGAACTGGACCTTGCAATGTGTAATATTAGGTTAATGAAGAGAAGACAAGACACAGCAATGGAAAAATGCAAGATGTACTTATTGGACAGTGGAAAAAGCAAGCTGAGCCAAGTAAGGCCTTACAAGACTGTTCTATTTAGTGTTCATGGAAAACACCATGACATTCATTTGACAACTCTCCAGTTTTAATAAGCCCAGCAGTTTAATAAACAGCTTTCCATATAACATTTAGTTACTTCACACCAACATATGATAAGGCCATCTAAAGTGACAGTTTGCCCTTTCCTTACATTTTACTTCAGATTATTCACTCATGTAGGTCACTGGCTCTGCTATGCACCAGGAAACAAGTGTGTCTGATATGCAAACAATCCATCACCCCCCTTTAACTGACAGCATCAGCAATTCCTGAGGTCTTTCAGGGAAATGCTGAAAACTATGCCATGGACATAATAGTTATAAACACCTCCATACAGAAATGGTCCATGTGTACTTTCCCCACAACCTCAACAAGCTACTCTTATTCACTGCAACGCTCTGCTGAGCCCTCCCCAGCTACCTGGACCAGTTAGCTCCCCTTATTTGGCCCTCCCATGCTTCTCTTCAATAGCACTTAGCATAGCTGTAATTCAATAGTATTTTTAAGGTATCTTTAAAGGTCTGTCAACCTCCCAGTGGACTGGGGTTCCAGGACATGGCCAATGGCCAGCATCTGTCTTGTTGACCGCTGGACCCCTGGCCCCTCACCCACTGCCTGCCATATAGTAGGTACTTGGTTCAGAGCTGTTCATTGAACAACTTTGTTTCTCTTCCTTCTACCTTAGGAGCCACTATTGATTAACCCTTTCTCCACTGACTCCTTTATCTAGGTCTACATATGTACTTAAAGTCTCCATCATCCTGCCAAATTCCTTCCTCTGACTATAGTGATCAATGTTAAAATGCTACTTTATATTTAAAGACCATGTCACATGAGGTCAAAGCATAGTCTCATGGGGGCAGAGGTAAGTCTGGGAATAGATGAGGCCAGCTTTACCCTTCAGGGAGAAAGATGGTCTCATCCAATTCAAGTGGTTCAACAACTCATTTATTTAGTATTTATTATATATCAAAGTTCCCTGGGTGGTGTATCAGGTTTGGAGTCCCTGGGTGGTACAAATGGTTAATGTGATTGGCTGCTAACCAAAAGGTTGGAGGTTAGAGTCCACCCAGAGATGCCTCAGAAGAAAGTCCTGCTGATCTACTTCAGAACAATCAGCTCTTGAAAATCTCATGGAGCACAGTTATATTCTGACATACATGGGGTCACCACAAGTCAGAATCAACTCCTTGCCAACTGTTTTTGTTTGTTTTTTATATCAAGTACTATGCTAAGTCCTACGGATAAAAAGATTGATATGAAATATCTTGGCCCCAAGGAGCTCACAGACTTCTGAGGACAGAAACATATCCAATAATTACTTATATTATGATTTGCCACTGCTAGACCAGTTCTGTGAACTGAGTCCTATGAAAGCCCAGCGATGATACTATTACTACTAAAAAGAGCTAGTAATTTATAGTGCTAGCAATTTGTTACCTCATAATTTAATCTTCACAATAATCCCACGAGGTAGGTACTATTAGCCCATTGTACAGATGAGGAAACTGGCACAGAGAAGTTTTTTTTAACTTGTGTAAAGTCACACAATTTACACTACAGTTGGTTCTCTCAAGAACAGAGAGCTAAGGCAGTTCAATAGAAAGGAAAATGAAGGAAGGAACTTTTTAAGATGAGGAAGATTTGAGTGTGTTTAAAGACTGAGGCAAGCAAAGGAGTCAGTGGGGAAAGAGGGAAAGAGAAAGAAAGAGAGGAGAGGAAAAAAGAAGAGAGCAAGGGGGAGAATATATATGAGAACATAAGGGGGTGTGGATAACTGATAAAAGGGGCTAAGGAGGGGCTGGAATCATGACTCAAGCCATGCAGAAGGCGGATCTCTACAAATGAGGGTTGAGCGCTGCCTCTGAAACAGTAAGGAGGAGGAGGAAAATGAGCTATAGACTGGTAGAAAAGAAGGCAGAGTTTGTGCTTTATGGCTTCTGTTTTCTTGGGGATACAGGAGACAAAGTAACCAGGATCAATGGTGGACTAAGAAGCTTGAGGAAAAATGGTAACGTCGCCAATAGCTCCTGGGGGAAATGAGAAAGCAAACCCACTTAAAATGAGTAAAGGGGTTTTCAAGCAGCCCTGAAGGTCCAGCTGAGAATGGAAATTATGACTCCATAAAGAAACCACTTGGTAGCGTTCTGTGATTTTTCACAAGAAGCATCAGTTAGGAAGGGAGCAAGGGGTGGTTGGCTTGATCTGTGACTGGAGACTGGAAAGACTGGTAAAGCAGAGATCCAGGGTTCACAGGATGGGAGGTGCCAGTGAGAGCGTGTGTGAAATGACTGCAGGATCAAGGATGGGTAAGGACAAGGGCCAGGTATAGCCCTGTAGATCAGAGGCGGAGTGTTGGACATGTCCTCTATATGAATGTTAGAGTTCCCAGGATGCTTAACCACTGCGCCACCACAGCTCTTCGGGGGCAACCTAGAGGTCTTTAAAAGGCAGTGAAGAAGATGAGATGAGGGTGGCCCAGCATAACCAAAGAGCAGTCATTGTCAATGGAGAAGGGAATGATGAAGGCTGTAAAGCAAACGGGCCAAACATATGACAAGACGTGGCTCCTTGTGATTTACCGAGTTCCTACTTGTACTAATCCCTTGTGGGAGTCTAAAAAAATCTGATCTCATTTAAGTCACTGTAACCACCTATACTGGGTTGAATAGTGTCCCCCCAAAATTCATGTCCACTCGAACCTCAGAATATGACCTTGTTTGGAAATAGGTTCTTTACAGACGTAATCAAGTTGCGGTCCTGCTGGAATAGTGTGGGCTCTAAATTCAATGACTGGTGTCCTTCTAAAGAGAGATTTGAAGACACAGAAGAGACACAGGGAAGAAGGCCGTGTGAAGATGGAGTCAGAGACTGGAGTGATGTGACAGCAAGCCAAGGAACGCCAAGGATTGCCAGCAACCACCAGAAGCTAAAAGAGGCCATGAAGGATTCTTCCCTAGAGTCTTCAGAGAAATCAACACCTTGAGTTTGGACTTTTGGCCTCCAAAACTGTGATAAGATAAATTTCTGTTGTTTTAAACCACCCAGTTTGTGGTGAAGTCAATACAACACCCTATGAGGTAGGTATTGTTACCCTCGTTTTACTGATAAGGAAACTGAAGCTCAGAACATTTACGTACTCTTGTCCAAAGTTACAAAGCCAGAAAGTGGAAGAGTTAGAATTCAAACCCAGTCCTCAGATGCTCTTACCACTGCACAATCCTGCCTCCCACTGAGGAAGACTTCCAAAAAGCAAGCCTACCGAACAGAACACCTGATCACAGCATGGTGGGCCATTTGGGGCAGAGGGAGAGGCCTCAGTCCTGTGGTATAAGGATTTAAAGCCCAGTGCTCTAAGTCTTTTTAAAATGCAGGAACCACACATAAAGCAAATTCAGTATCAAATGCGAAACTATAGTTATACGAAAGTGATCACAGCACAATTGTTTACTTTACAAACATGTTCACAATAGGCCTCTTTGAATAGCAAGCTCTTGTAAAAAATACACAAATGGAATTTGATTTACTCAAAGAAACAGTCACTGCTTACAGGGAGGCAACTGTAACAGTGAATATCTGAAGGCCTGAGTGAGGCTTTCCTTGCACATAAGACACTCGGAGACCGTCTGGCTACAATCCAAGCACACACCAAAAGCATTTTTGGCATGTATTTGAGCATAAGAAGCAGCCACAACTTCTGAGCTCTGCTCTTCATCCAAATGGCACACTACAGATTTCACATGAAGTATCTAGACGTAACGATTTCATCCACAAAGTCTGCTTAAGTGCACTTTAAGTCTGACTTAAAGCTCAGTGTAGAGGATCAGGGTGGTCCTGCCTTGACCGTGCCCAGGCATCCTGCCCTTTATAGATGGTATAGGATTACCATGGGACAAAATGATAAAGACATTAATAAGACACAGAAGAGGTACTTGAAGTCACAAACTCTATGTGAGATCTGACTGCTCTGTTTTTCTGACGGCCATCTTACTTAACCTCACCTCACATGCAAACATGCACACACACCCTCACAGTCACACACACACACACACACACACACACTCTCCCTTCCAGAACCAGTTAGTTCAACAGGTGAGAGAAGGGATCCTCAATGGGGATCCCAGGAGTAGGGTATTCCAATTGCCCATGACTCATTTGCTTGGTTGGGGACTAAGAAAATGACTAACGACCCAGAGGTTACGGTAGGAGGCTAAGGCAGCTTCCCATACTTGGTGTCCCCTAATCCTAGTTAAGAATAAGTGATAAGTGACTAGAGTGGGTTGAATAGTGTCCCCCAAACATTCATGTCCATTTGGGCCCTCAGAATGTGACCTTATGGAAACAGGGTTTTTGCAGTTTAATTAATTAAAGATCTCAAGATGATATTATCCTGGATTTAGGGTGGGCCCTAAACCTAATACAGCTCTGGTGGCACAGTGGTTAAGACCTCGGCTGCTAACCAAAAAGTCAGCGGTTCAAATCCACCAGCTTCTCCTTAGAAACCCTACAGGGTAGTTCTACTCTGTTCTATAATGTTGCTATGAGTCAAAATTGACTTGACAGCAACGAGTTTGGTTTTTTTGGTTTTCTAAATGCAATGCCTAGTATCCTTATAAGAAGAGAGTACAAAGAAATACAAGGAAGACAGCCACATGAAGGCAGAGATTGGAGTGATGTGTCTACAAACCAAGGGACTCCAAGGATTGCCAACAACCACCAGAAGCTAGGAGAAAAGAATGGAACAGATTCACCCTCAGAGCCGCCAGAAGAAACCAACCCTGCTGACACCTTGATTTTGGACTTCTAGCCTCCTGAAATGTGAAAGAGTAAGTTCCTGTTGTGTTAAGCTACCGAGATTGTGGTCATGTCTGACAGCAACACTAGGAAAACAATACAGCGACATATGGAGAGAAGGTTGCTAAACCAGCACAAAATGGCCCCCAGAGTACGCCATCCCTCCTGGCTGCAGGCCAACTGCCACCTTCTACAGGAGTCACACGCTACACTGATTTGTTCCCCGTTTCTTCACAGAAAATCACCAGGTAGTGTCTTTGGTACAGACACTACTTAACCCAATGCTTCTCAAAGAGCACGCCCACACGGGCCGTTCATTTGAATCACCTAAGTAGCTTTAAGTGTCGCAGTGGTTACGCACTCGGCTGCGAACTGAAAGATCAGTGGTTCGAACCCACCAGCGGCTCCACAGGAGAAATCTGCTTCTGTAAAGATTTAGTCTTGGAAACTCTATGGGGCAGTTCTACTCTATCCTACAGGATCACTGTGAGTTGGAATCCATTCAACCGCAACAGGTTTGTTTTTTTTTATTTTAAGTAGCTTTAAGGCGTCTCTAAGTAGCTTGGTGGCACAGTGGTTAAAGCGCTCAGCTGCTAACCAAAAGGTTGGCAGTTCGAACCCATCAGCTGCTCCATGGGAGAAAAATGTGGCAGTCTGCTTCCATAAAGATTTGCAGTCTTGGAAATCCTACGGGGTTGCTATGAGTCCGACGACTTGACGGCAGAGAGTTTGGTTTTGATTTTAAGGAGTCCCTGAGTAGTTCAAATAGTCAACTCACTTAGCTGCTAACTGAAAGGTCAGAAGTTCAAGTCTACCCAGAGGTGCCTAGGAAGAAAGGCCTGGCAATCTACTTGCAAAAAATCAGCCATTTAAGACCTTAGGGAGCACAGATCTACTTTGATATACCTGTGGTCGCCATGAGTTGAAATCGATTCAATGGCAACTGGTTTAAACTGGTTAAGTTGCTTTAAAAAATATGAACACTAACTTTAAAAAATTTCCCTACGTGACTGTACTATCAGCCAGAATGACTCCTTCCTTGATAACAATTATGACAAATTAACCTGATGTTAATGCTGAACCAGAAGCATGTCAATCTGAGCATGCAACCTCCTGGAAAATGGAGATTCAATAAGCACCAACAGGCAATCAGGATGAGAGATAAGGGCCTGATCAAGCTCACTGTCCCCTCCCTTCTGATAAGCTCCTCCTTGATCCCCTGCCATGGTTAGTGGCCAGGTCACCCAAGTTAGAGACCTTGGCATCTTCTCCTCTCTCTCCAGCTCCCAGCCAATTAGTCATCAATGACTGGCAATGCTGCCTCTCTGGTTTGCCTTGAATTAGCCTGTTTTCCATTCCTATAGCCAACGGCTTTATTCAATCCAGTTTAGTTCAGCAAACACCTTTTTGGTTCCTACTTCCTCCAGGTATCAGCAGGCTGGACACTTTGGATGGGGCCCTCCTCTTGCCAAGCTCTTGGGGTGAACTGACACGTGTAGATACTCATAGAACCAAGGTTCTGGCATGATTAGTGTTTATCTGGGACATTTCAATAGCCTTTTAACTGGCCTTCCCAGCCTCAGTTTCCTCTTCCTTCCTCCCATGCCAACATCTCCGGTAGCTATTCTTGTCTACTGCTCTAGCTCACGTTCTTATACAAAACCATGAATGGCTGTCCATAGCCAACAAGAGACTCCATACTCTTCAGCCTTCCATTCAAGGCTTTTCTAAATGATTTTCAAACCTTAACTGCCACTATGCCCAGCTCTCCCTCTGGCCCACATCACACACTCTCACAAACGCTCTACTCTGTCAAATTGCTTATATTCACTTCCTGCTGTCTTTGTTCATGCCAATCTTCCTGTAATACACTCACCACTCCTTTCCCATCCTGTTACTCCTGTCAAAGCCCAAGCCTGCACACCCTGGCTCCCTCGTCCCGTCAATGTATGCTACCTACGGTCTACTCTATGATTGCTTCTTGCCTCAAAGGCTCAGTACAACCAAGGCTCTGGAGTCAGCCAAGCAGGAGTTCAAATCATACTTCTGTCACTTACTATCCATATAATTTTGGCAAGTTATACAATCTCTTTAAGCTGCTGTCATGTATTGGATTATGTCCCCCCAAAAATGTGTGTATCGATTTAGCTGGGCCATGATTCCCAGTATTGTGTAGTTCTCCTCCATTTTGTGATTGTAATTTTATCTTAAAGAGGATTAGGGTAGGATTGTAACGCGCTTACTAAGGTCACATACCTGATCCAATGTAAAGGGAGTTTCCCTGGAGCGTGGCCTGCACCCCTTTTGTCTTACAAGAGATAAAAGGAAAGGGAAGCAAGCAGAGAGTTGGGGACCTCATACCACCAAGAAAGCACTGCTGGGAACAGAGCGCATCCTTTGGACCCGGGATCCCTGTGCGGAGAAGCTCCTAGTAAGGGGGAAGACTGATGAGAAGGCCAACAGAAAGAGAAAGGCTTCCCCAGGAGCTGACGCCCTGAATTTGGACTTTTAGCCTACTCTACTGTGAAGAAATAAATTTCTCTTTGTTAAAGTCATCCACTTGTGGTATTTCTGTTACAGCAGCACTAGATGACTAAGACAGCTGCATATTCCTTGTCAATAAAATGAGGATACCAAATGTACTATATCTATGCAGTACGGTTGCAGCAGTACATCAACAGGGAACTGCCAGAAATTCAAGCCAGATTCAGAAGAGAATGTGGAATGAGGGGTATTACTGCTGATGCCAGATGGATCCTGGCTGAAAGCAGAGAATACCAGAAAGATGTTTACCTGTATTTTATTGACTATGCAAAGGCATAACAGTAATGCTGCAAAGAACAGGAATTCCAGAACGCTTAATTGTACTCATGTGGAACCTGTACATAGACGAAGAGGCAGTCGTTCAAAGAGAACAACGGGGATTCTGCGTGGTTTAAAATCAGGACAGGTGTGCATCAGGGTTGTATTCTTTCACCATACTTATTTAATTAGTATGCTGAGCAAATAAACTGAGAACCTGGACTATATGAAGAAGAACGGGGCAGCAAGACTGGAGGAAGACTCATTAATAACCTTCAATATACAGATGATACAACCTTGCTTGCTGAAAGTGAAGAGGACTTGAAGCACTTACTGATGAAGATCAAAGACCACAGCCTTCAGTATGGATTACACTCCAACATAAAGAAAACAAAAACCCTCACAACTGGACCAATAAGCAACATCACGATAAACGGAGAAAATACTGAAGTTGTCAAGGATTTCATTTTACTT
>NW_004444071.1:5628478-5646842 GCF_000243295.1 Trichechus manatus latirostris | reverse complement strand
GTCTCAGCAAAAACAAAACCTACAAAAAACAAAAGAAATGAAAAAAAAAATCCACAAACAAAAGTAACTCAGCACAAGAGAGTAAGAAGAACAAAGAAAACGTCAGCACCACAAGAAATCAAACAACGTATTGCACTGGGCAAATCTGCTGCAAAAGACCTCTTTAAAGTGCTAAAAAGCAAATATATCACTTTGAGGACTAAGGTGCACTTGACCCAAGCCATGATATTTTCAATTGCCTCATATGCATGTGAAAGCTGGACAATGAATCAGAAGACCAAAGAAGAATCAATGCCTTTGAACTACGGTGTTGGTGAAGAATACTGAATATACCATGGACTGCCAGAAGAACAAACAAATCTGTCTTGGAAGTACAGCCAGAGTGCTCCTTGGAAGCGAGGATGGCGAGACTTCATCTCACACTTTGGACATGCTACCCGGAGGGACAAGTCCCTGGAGAAGGACATCATTCTTGGTAAGGCAGAGCATCAGCGAAAAAAAGGAAGACCTTCAATGAGATGAATTCATACAGTGGCTTCAACAATGCGCTCAAACACAGCAACGATTGTGAGGATGGCTCAGGACTAGTTATACACAGGGTAGCTATAAGTTGGAACCGACTCGACAGCACGTAACAATAACAACACATCTATGGTATAAGGATTACTGTGAGAATTAAGTGAGATCATGAGTATAAAATGCTTAGAACAATGTCTTGAACATGCCAAGCACATGGTAATTCATGGTATCAATACTACTGTTGTTTTTATTGAATTGAGCTATCTCAAATCCCTTTCAGAAACAGGCCTTACAATTTGTAATATCAAATTAATTGTATATACTTTGTAGCCTTTCCCAATATCTTCCTGTCATCTTTTTCCTCTTCCTTTAATGTTTCTGCTTACTTTCCTACCTTGCTGAGTAGAGGCACTGTGGGTTGCCTATTCAGAAGTCATTCCCCTTTCCGTTCTCTTTACGGGCAGAGCCCACCTTCTGAGGTAAAGGCTGTAAGAATCAGATATTTCTTTCTCAGCCTCTGCCTCGGACTGAATTGTGCCTCTCAAAAATATGTGTTGAATTCCTGGCCCTTGTACCTGTGGATGTAATCCTGTTTGGAAAAAGGAGCTTTCTTTTGTTATGTTAATAAGACATACTAGTATAAGGTTGATCCTAAATCTAATCATTTCTGAGTTATAAAAAGATCAGGATAGATGCAACAACACAGACACAAGGAAAGACAGATGCCATGATCCTCTATAGCCAAGGCACACCAAGGAACCAAGGAATGCCCAAGGCTACTAGTAAGGAAGGAATCTACACAGCTGAGACCCTGATTTGGAGTTTTAGCCTCCAGAACTGTGAAAAAATAAATTTCTGTTCTTTAAAGCTACCACTGTGGTATTTGCATTATAGCAGCACTAGGTAACCAAGACACACTCCATGCAGCTGGGAGAGGCCGCATAATCGAGTCTGGCCAATAAGGGTGGGGGATGCCCCCTGATTGACACGTGAGGAGTGGTCCATACCTTCTTCCCTGTCTCTGGTTGTGAGAGGTTGTGAGGACTGAAGCTGAGGTAGCCATCTTGTGACCATGAGGTAACACTACAAAGGACAAGAGCCAACAGGCTGAGGGTGGCCAAGCAGAACGATGGACAGAACCAGGGTCCTTAATGGCATCACTGAGCTGCCCTAAACCTGGAGCCACCCTCCTCTAGATGCAGTGTTATCTGAAGTAATAAAGTCACCTATTGTGTAAAGTCTCTTTTGGTAGAGTATTTTCTACCTTAGTCAATTAGTCTTTCAGCCATCCTTTCCTCTTCTATATTGCAACTACTCAAATAATTTTCTTCTCTCATTTTTATCTTGCTATCAAAGGCACTCAGCTCTCTCGCTCCGTGGATCAGCTCCAGCACTGCCTGGCACTGGTCTCCTTGTTCTGCTGCTGCCGGTTCTCTGCTGCTGCCACTTCTCTACTGCTTCTGGTCCTCTATCCATTTACAGTTTCAAAACTGCTTCCACATTTTGGGTATGTTAGAGCAGCACCCCACTGTCTCAGTACCAAATACTGTCTTAGTTATCTAGTGTTGCTATAATAGATTTACCACAGGTGGATGGCTTTAACAAATAGACATTTATTTCCTCACAGTAAAGTAGGCTAAAAGTCCAAGTTTAGGGCATCAGCTCCAGGGGAAGGCTTTCTCTCTCTGTTGCCTCTGGAGGAAGGTCCTTCTCATCAATCTTCCCCCAGACGAAAAGCTTCTCCATGCAGGAACTCCAGGTCCAAAGGATGCACTCTGCTCCTGGCACTGCTTTCTTGGTGGTATGAAGTCCCCCGTCTCTCTGCTCACTTCTCTCTTTTATATCCCAAAAGAAACCAGCTCAAGACACAATCCAATCCTGTAGATTGACTCCTGCCTCATCAATACAATTGCTGCCCATCCTCCCTCATTAACATCATGGAGGCAGGATTTACAACACATAGGAAAATCACATCAGATGACAAAATGGTGTACAATCACACAATACTGGGAATCAAGGCCTAGTCAAATGGATACACATATTTTTTGGGGACACAATTCAATCCATGATACCATCCTTCTGCCAACAAGGGAGAAAGTTGCTCCCTGCTGTGCACTTTAACAAAGCTTTACACGAGCATTTGAAGTACATGGTGTGATGGTTAAGACTGTGTGTCAGCTTGGCTGAGCCATGATACTCAGTGTTTATATGTGATCATTCCATGATTAAATAAGCTGTGAGTAGCCAATCAGATGAAAGGGAGTTTCTTTGGGGCTGTGGCCTGCATCTGAATATAAGCAGACATTCTGGCTTTTTGCTCACTCTGGATCCTGCAGCTGCCTCCTGTCATCTCACCTCCGGTTCTTGGGACTTCAGCTGTCAGCTTATCTGCCGAACTTGGGACTCCTGGATCTTCACAGCCTGTGAGCGGAGCCTTGCTCTCTGACCTGCCGATCATGAGTTCACCAGCCCCTGCAGCTACATGACTCAGGAGAAACCTTGCAGTCTTGCCTGCTGATTTTGGAATTTGTCAACCTTCACAGCCTGTGAGCAGGAGCCCTGCTCTCCAACCTGCTGATCTTGGGCTCACCTGCTTCTGCGCTGGGTGGCTTGGGAGAGGCCTCTACCCTGATCCACGGACTTGGGACGTTCTAGCCTCTACAATCACGTAAGCGGTTTCTTTGATATAAATGTCTCTCTACATACATATATATATATGCTTTACTGGTTTTGCTTCTCTAGAGAACCCAGACTAAGACACATGGTTTTCCAATTTCATTTCTTCTTACAGAGAGGTGTTATGGCACAAGGCTTAGGAGCTTGGATTCTGAGGTCAGACTGCCTGGGTTCCTGAGTTCATATCCTGGCTCTACATCTTACTAGCTGTATGTACCTGGAGAAGTTATTTGATCTTATATTTCTCAATTTCCTTAATTATAAAATATGAGATAACAATACATTTTAACTAATATATTTGACTTCTCAAACAAATTGTACTTGATGACAGAAACTTTCATATTCTTCCATAATGCCTCTCCTGGTAGATAACCGGATTTTTTTTTTTTTTTTAAATAAATCAGTACATCAAAATAGAGCTTTCTCTTTCCAGCTTGGGAAGAATCTTCTAGTGCTCCAACTCATCATTACCATCTAGAATTTCTATATATGTGACAACTGGGTTTGGAGGTCTCAAAAAACAGAAAATGAGTTTCTTAAATAATCAAAATACACACATATATAAGCACATTGTTTAATGTTATCAGAGGTTCATTTTAAATAGTCTGGATATTTTAAATAATTTGAGGCAAGAGACACTACTAGTTTATTTATAACAAAACTCTTGTTCTCAAGCAGGGCATATTTGTTAAAGTCATTCTAAATCTCCAGTAATAGCAAACCCAAAATAAACTCTAATATCCACCCACGGGGAAAAAAATCCAGTTCCAAGAAATTATTTTTGTCGGACGTCTGAAGGCAGAGGTCAGTGTTTTCTAAGAGTGCAGACAAGGGGCCCTGACTTTCATTATCATTTGGATCTTTCTGAAGCATCAGATGAACATGTGCACAAGTGGCTCTTCTGCCCCAGCATCTCACCAGTCCCCAGAAGATACAGAGCCTCTGAGGAAAGACCAAGAAGGTTTAACCCTGTTACCGTACATTTCTTTTTCAATTTTGGTGAAAATATACATAGCAGAACATACACCCATTCATCAATTTCTACAAGTATAATTCAGTAACAGTGGTTATATTCTGCATGTTTTATCACCATTCTCACTGTCTCTACCCATATTGTCTCATCCTATTGGCTTAGACTCTCTACCTCCTAAACTTCTTATCTATGTTTTAGAGTTACCATTGACAATGTTATTTCATACAGATAATTCTTTAAAAGTGTGCAATGGTCATGGCAAACATTCTTTACTAAGTTAGCTAAATAGTTGTTTAGTTTAAAGATGGCTTCAGGGAATAATTTTGGTTTACGGTTTGAAGGTATTCACAGAGCAATAGATTCAGCAGTTCCTCCAGTCAACAGGTTCATTAAGTCTGGATTCTATAAGAATTTGAAATTCTACTCCAGGTATTCCCCCTTTTGCAGGATTCACTTACCGATTCTGTAACTGTACAGTTCTTAACGAGAACAACAGAGAAGTCAAAAACCAAGGACACTGGTAGATATGGAGAACTTTGGAAAATTCATCAAGTCTTCCGGATACGAGAGCTCATCCGTTATCCTTTTAGAGGCCTCTAGAGAGACCCCAAAAATGTCTTTCCTAAGAGTTTATGACTCAGCTAGATGTCAAGTGATGAGTGAACACACACACACACACACAAAGTTAGTAAGAGTCGAAATCAAGCGGTATTAGAACTCTAATATGTGATCTTGGGCTGTGGATTTTCTTTTTTTATTTAATTTTATTTTTGATGAAAATATACACAGCAAAACCCACTCTCATTCCACAGTTTCTAGACATAATGATCAGTGACAATGGTGACGTGCTTCCCATTATGTCAACACTCTCATTATTTCTGTTCTTGTTGTGGGCTATGAATTTTGACCTTAGTCTAATATAGCTGCAGGAATCTGCAGTTTAAACACACACTAAAAATGAGTGAGTCCATTTACTGTTAAACCAATTACATCATAATAACACGGATGCCTCTGAAATTCTGAAACTCCATTTTCTAGGGTATCCTACACACAACTTATTCTCACTTAGAGACAGTTTCTACCAAAAGTCAGTCTGGTGCACTCCTAGTGGTGTCCCATAGACTGTGAGCTCATGTGCAGGGTCAGTGGCTTTTACATCCGTATTCCAGGCACCTAGCATAGCACACACAGCTGCCAATGAATAAATGTTTATCGGGTGAATCAATGCTTGCCTGCATACAAGACTTGAGTAGAGCACAGGGTTTTAAATATGATGTTGCTACTGAAAACACTGAGGAGGTAGTCAACCCTCATGACTCCCCCAGGTTATTCTTTCCGCTTCTTCACTGCAACTATTTGATTATTATTACCATCCATTTTCATCATGACACCTCCCTGCTACTGGGCATAAACTGGCTTCCTTCCGTCTATTCTAATAAATTCAAAATCTTTACAGTAGGATTAGAAGACCACAGATCTCCGATCTCATTCTCATTATCACTGAAATGCAGTATAACATAGTGCTTCAGAGCATGGGCCCGGAAGACAGACTGTCTGAGTCTGACGCCCAGCTCCACCACCTCAACTGTAAGATAGGGGATAATAAGAATAACCTTGGGAAACAGTCTGACGGTTCCTCAAAAAGTTAAACGTAGAATTATCGTATGACCCAGCAATTCTACTTCTAGTATATACCTAGAAGAATTGAAAGCAGGAATGCAAAAAGATACTTGTACACCAGTGTTCACTGCAGCATTATTCACAATAGCCAAAAGGTAGAAACAACCTACTGTCCGTTGAGAGATGAATTATAAACAAAATTTGGTACACACATATAATGGAATATCACTCAGTCATAAAGTGAAATGAAGTTCTGATACATGCTACAATATGGATGAACGTTGAAAACATTCTGCTGAGAGAAATGTCACTCACTAAAGGACAAGTATTTTATGATCCCACTTATATTAAATATCTAGAATAGGCAAATGTATAAAGACCAAAGTTCAATGGTGGTTACTACGGTTGGGAAGGACGGGAATAGGGGAAGTCGTCGCTTGCTCAGGAGACACTGAGTTTCTGTTAACGGTGGTGGGATAATTTGAAAATGGATAGTGGTGATGGCTGTACAACATGATGAACATTATTAATCTCACTGAATATTACACATAAAAAATGTTGAAATGGCAAATGTATTGTTATATATATGTATGTATATATACATACATATATATAAATTGTTATATATATGTATGTATATATACATACATATATATAAATTGTTATATATATGTATGTATATATACATACATATATATACCTATATTTGCTACAATTAAAAAAAAAAAAAGAAATAGCACCAAAAAAAAAAAAAAGAATAACCTTTATCATAGGGTTGTTGTGTGGGAATTAAATGAATAAGATATTTGTAAAGCATTTAGAACAGTGTCTGGCACATAGTAAGCATTCAGTAAGTGTTAGCTAATATCATTATTATTCACACTCCCAAAGGAAACCCCATTATGTTATTATGAATAGTAGTTCTTTTTCCTCTAGGATTGGCTGATATTCACATTGACAATACACTCCCATGACCAGATCCAGATTCACTGACTGGCTACAACACAAATAAGAAACCTTGCAGGCTGTGTGCAATTCCAGAAGCTCCAGCTGCAACTGTATTCACCCAGCGAATAACTGATTTCTTAGCTATTAAAGGGGTTTGGATCTTTGGAAAATTCATCCATCTTTTTTTGAAATTTCTTTAATATAAATTTTTTTTATTGTGGCAAATATATAGGTTACAAACCATTTGCCATTCTACAATCTTCACATGTACAGGTCAGTGATATTAATTACATTCATCATGTTGTTGAATCATCACCATTAATTGTTCTCAAACTTTTCCACCACCCTTAACAGAAGCTCAGTTTCCCGTAAGTCATCAATGTCTTTAAAGGGTTTATCAGCGTCGCATTAAAATGAATTACAGACCGTACATACATACATACATATACACACATACATACATATATAAATATACCTACATACATATATGTAAATATACATACACATATACATATTTATACATTTTTATGTGTGTGTGTGTGTGTATATAAGAAACTGCACAAGAAACTATGGAAGGATAATACTGACGAGCCAGAAATTTCTGCGAATCTCTTGTAGTTGCAGGTCAGATGGGACAAGTTTGAAGGAAGGCCAATTGGACCAATGATGCCGACAAGCTGCCTTCTTGCCTGCCAGGAAAATACCTGGAAGAAGTCCCAACAAACCCCATTAACAGTGCCTCATTCAGAGGGATAAAGGGTAGTAGTGAGGGTAGGTCATGTCCATCTGGCTTCTCACTTGGTGTCACCACAGAGTGCACCACATGCCAACAGGACACTGAACAAATATGCCAGGCCAGACAAGCATGCAGGCATGTGAAGCCAGCACTTAATGAAGGCAACATGCCCAACAAAGAGGGGCAATGCACCAGTTAATTCCAGGCTGCCATACTGCACTGAACGTTTTGCATCGGACAAGAGTTTCCTGCTGCAATCACCCCTGATCCATACACCACTCAGGCTGCTGGGCTTCTGAAATGGCAAAGTGCAGAACAACTACAGTTTTCCCTCCTGCCTTTTTTGAGCCTGAGATATCTGAATAGGAATCTTTTAAAATCTGACAGAACCCATCTCATCCCTCAATTCTGGATAAGCATAGCCCTCCCTCTATATATGCTAGAAGACAGAAACAGCTCAGGCCCTAAGAAAAGCTTTAGTAGTCCATAAGAAGGGATATTTTTGAGGAATCATAGCACAGTCATTCCTGTGAAACGGCATTATTCTTTAAGAGATAAGAAAGGTATACAATCAAATACTTTGAGAGACAGAGTAGCAGGGGTAGGGGTCTGGGGACCATGTTTTCAGGGGACATCTAGGTCAACTGGCGTGACAAATCTTCTTAAGAAAATGTTGTGCATCCTACTTTTGGTGGGTGGCGTCTGGGGTCTTAAAAGCTTGCAAGTGGCTATCAAAGATGCATCAATTGGTCCGAACCACCTGGAGTAAAGGAGAACGAAGAACTCCAAAGACACAAGGAAAGTATTAGCCCAAGAGACAGAAAGGGCCACATAAACCAGAGACTTTATCAGCCTGAGACCAGAAGAACTAGATGGTGCCCGGCTACCACCATGACCACCCTGACAGGGAACACAACAGACAGTCCTTGATGGAGCAGCAGAAAGATGGGGTGCAGAACTCAAATTCTAGTAAGAAGACCAGATTTAATGGTCTGACTGAGACTGGAGGTACCCTGAAAAGCATGGCCCCTGGACTTTCTGTCAGCCCAGAACTAAAACAATTTCTAAGGCCAACTCTTCAGACAGGGATTGAACTGGACTGTGGGACATAAAGTGATACTCGTGAAGAGTGTGCCTCTTAGTCAAGTAGATACAAGATACCAAAGGGGCAGCTTCTGTCCAGAGGTGAGATGGGAAGGCAGAGAGGGTTAGGAGCTGGCTGAATGGACATGGGGAATCAGGTGCAGAAAGGAGGAGTGTGCTGTTGCAGAATGGGGTGAACAATTGGGGTCACATAACAATGTGTGTATAAAATTTTATATGGGAGACTAACTTGAAATGTAAACTTCATTTAACTACAACAATTTAAAAAAAAGAAATAAGAAAGGTTTTGAACTTGTGCTTTCAACAAGATTCATGAGAAAAATATGTTTATGAAACTTCTCAAGAGAACAATCTGGAATCAAATTCATGGAGATGCCAAACTTAAAACATGTTGGAAGCAGTGAAGAGCAGATTGAGGAATCTAAGAAACTTGGAGTTGAAGTAACAGAGAAGTATAACTCAAAGGAAAAGAAAAACGAAGATGAGAGGAGGAAAAATGTATATGAAAGAAGGATGAAGATAATAAATGACGTAGGAATCTGAGCAAAATTTAAAAATAATAATAAAAGAAAACTACCCTGAACGAGAACTAAAGAAAGGCTTGTCTATAAAACTAAAGGACTCTCCAAGTAGTAGCTAAAAGTAATAGGAAAAAGAAGACTGGTATATTGAGACACATTTTGGAGAAATTTTTTTAATTTGAAGGATAAAGAAAAAAATTATATTGGTACCCAGGTAGAAAACCGGTTATTTTCAAAGGCTTTCCAAATCAGGCTAGCCCAGATTTCTCCAAGATGCTAAACACCAGAAGACAGTGGGCCGTCATCAACAGTTTTGAGAAGAACCAACCATTACTCAGCAATTCTACACTGATAGTACGTCAGATGGAAGGAAAACAAATACATTCTCAAACACACAAAACTTCAGTATGCCCCCTACCTAAATGTTACTTTAAAAAATTTCAGAGCAGAAGAACTCATGTTTGGTGAAGTGGAGGGACAATGAAGGCAAGAGAAATCCTCAATAAGATGGATTGACACAATGGCGCCAACAATGTACTAAAATATACCAATGAGCATGAAGATGGCAAAGGACCGGGGCAGTGCTTCATTTTGTTATACATGGGGTCTCCATGAGTCAGAGCTGACTGGACAGCAAGTAACAATAACATAAACAAAGAAATGCAGACATATGCTGTCACCATTTCTCTGCATCTTAAAACTCCATTCTGATTTATTAAGCTCTAGAACTAAGGTGCACCTGACCCAAGCCATGGTATTTTTAATTGCCTCATATGCATGCGAAAGCTAGACAATGAATAAGGAAGACCGAAGAAGAATTCATGCCTTTGAATTATGGTGTTGGCGAAGAATATTGAATATACCATGGACTGCCAGAAGAACAAACAAGTATGTCTTGGAAGAAATACAGCCAGAGTGTTCCTCAGAAGTGAGGATGGCCAAGACTTTGTCTCACATACTTTGGACATGTTATCAGGAGGGACCAGTTCCAGAGAAAGACATCATGCTAAGTAAAGGGTCAGCAAAAAAGAGGAAGACCCTCAATGAGATGGACTGACACTGTGGCTGCAACAATGGGTTCAAACACAGCAACGATTATGAAGATGGCACAGGACCGGGTGGTGTTTCGTTCGGTTGTACATGGGGTCACTATCAGCTAGCACCTAACAACAACAATAACAGGTATTTAAACTCAGTAGAATTAATTTTCCTGAAACACTTCAATTATTCTAAGAAATTACCAAATAGTAAGGATATAAGATAAATAGCACTTGGAGGCTCTTTCAACAAAATGGAGTGGTAACATTTTCTACTTTTAACATTAACATTTTCTAGGCTACAACACAGTTTTTAAAGTTACTTGGAAGATTTATATTGTAATATAGGCACTTTTCCAAAATTACCACATGCATTTATAAATGCCAAATAATTTTTAGTACATTCAGTTGTTGAAATACAAACCAAATCATGGAATAAAGTAAAGGTTATTAGGCCGAGTTAAGAGAAAAAACCTACAGAAAGCTTTAGTGTTCAGAGACTTTAAAGTTCAGAAATCACGAGAAATGTAAAAAAATCTTTAGCAATTAGGAATAGGGACACCTAAAAGACAAATGAACTGATACAAGTACGTATTTTGCTCTATCCTGCTTTGCTTGCCAGACAATACATCTGGACATTTTTCCACATTAATAAAGAGCTACACCAAAAGTATTTACAGCTAAAATGGTGATGAGCATCTAGGTTGTTACCATATTTTTATGATCATAAACAGCTCTGTCCTGAACATCTTTGAACATTCATGTCTGTGTAGTATAGTGTGATTTCAAAAATAAATGAGATAATGCACAAATGCTGCTGGAATCTTCCCAGTCTTTCAATTAATGCCCCAATATATATACTTACAAATTTTTAACTGCGTAGAACACTAATGACGTCACTCAATATAAGTACCATTCCTTCTTCTAAAATGCCTTCTGACACCAAAGCGTTTGTGATAAAACCTTGGTATGACTTCTCCTACTGCCCCAGAATTAAGAGTCAAAGCCTACAGTTGAGGATAGAGAACCACTAAGTGACCCACCTTCTGAAGAATCTGTCAAAAACTAGGGTCATACATCTCCTCTAGAAGTTACTAAATGTAAGAGAGCCAGCCCTGCTAATACCAGCTTTCTAGTTTATATCCTATCACCCATCTGTCATACTGTGGTGGCTTGTGTATTGCTATGATGCTGGAAGCTATACCACTGGTATTTCCAATAACAGCAGGGTCACCTATGGTGGACAGGTTTCAGCAGAGCTTTCAGACTAACACGGACTAGAAGGAAAGGTCTGGTGATCTACTTCTGAAAATTAGCCAATGAAAACCTTGTGGATCACAACAAAATACTGCCTGATATAGTGCTGGATGATGAGCTCCCTTAGGTTAGAAGCACTACACAGTAGCTGAAAACGTGTCAATGATCACGAAGGTGGTGCAGAACTGGGCAATGTTTCTTTCTGTTATACATAAAGTTGCCATGAGTCAGAGCTAACTTTAAGAACAGTCTATAATTAGAACATTGCGGGTGGGAAAAAAGAGTCAAAGTCCCTGGAAAGGAGGGAAATATTCATTTTGTCCTGTACCCCAGCCCCCTATAGGATAGAGAAGAACTGCCCTCATAGGGTTTCCAAGGAGCGGCTGGTGGATTCGAACTGCTGACATTTTGATTAGCAGCCGAACTCTTAACCACTTCGCCACCAGGGCTCCAATATGTACTATATATACTATCAAATCCGTGAGCCAAAAGTTACTTGTGGAGAGTAAAACTCCTCATGGGCACTGGTCCCCAGGCTGCAGCTTAGTGTCATTACAAAGTAGAAAGATACCTCACCACATCCCCTAACACTGCCTTCCCTAAAAGTAGAGCAGCCCAGTGGCCTCTTGGGCAATCCCTGGGCAGCTGGGCTGTCCCTGAGCATGCTCAGTTCTGACCAACTTTGCACTGGCCGGCGTCTCTGCTTTTTCTTACTAACATATCTTCAAGGGTCACTTCCACTGGGGCTTGTGATTTTCTCCTTGCCAAGACTTTAAGAAATCGGAAACAGACAAGGGGGTGGTGGGGTTGGGAGGTCAGCAGTAGCTCCGGATGACTGTTGTGCAAAGGATGCTTTATTACACATGCTACCCTGGCCATATCTGGACTCCTAGAAGGTCAGGCCAGACGTCATTTGGGTTAATCCTCAACGTCCCTGCTGTAAGTAACTGTAAACTCCACCCAGCCATTATAATTGCAGCATTTCAAACTGTCTTCTATCAAAACAGTAGTTGAGATGGCAACATTTACAAAGTTTATTAGAAAAATCAATAAATTAACTACTGTTGCTATTGTTAGGTTCCCACTCATAGCGACCTGAGATACAACAGAAAGAAACACTGCCTGGTCCAGCGCCATCCTAATCCGTCCTAAACAACCTTTGGGACTGCTGGCAACTTTCCCAACTCCTCTGATGCTTAGTTCTACTTCTAGAAAATGAGCTTAGAGTAGATCACTGATGGAAGCCCTGGTGGCACAACAGTTAAGTGCATGGCTGCTAACTGAAAGATAGGTGGTTCAAACCCACCCAGCTGCTCCACGGAGAAAGAAAGGCCTGGCGATCTGCTTCTGTAAAAACTACAGCCAAGAAAACACTGTGCGACTTGTCTGCTCAGTCACAAGTAGCTACTATAAGCTGGAATCGACTTGATGGCACACAAAAACCACAGACTAGATAGATCACTAGTTCTTGATTTTTGAATGAAACTTCTTCACTGGAAAAAAAGTACAAATATACTGACTCAAAAAAAAAAAAAAAAGATTTCTTAAGGCTCTTCCAACTCCAACTCCAAAGGCTGAGTCCCAGCAGCAACCCGGAGAGTCTTACATTGTTTAGATCCGCCCCTGAGGAATGAGCTATTTGATGACGGAGCTTTTGTTGTTTCTGGCATTTTTCACTGACTGCCCTGTGTGCTTAGGAGGGAAAAAAAAACCACACCAAGAAAAATAAATTGGAAGGAATGGCATCTAAAATATGAACTGTTTTCCTTACCATTCTTCAATATGAGCTTCCTTCCGAAGGAGGTGGACAGTATAATCGTAACATGCAGGATGTGTAGGCGAGCTAGTTCAGCACTGTTGTTCTTAGATGCCCTCGAGTTGGTTCTGACTCACAGCAACCCTACATACAACAGAACAAAACACTGCCTGATTCTATGCCCTCCTCAAAATCACTGCTATATTTGAGTCCATTGTTGTAGTCACTGTGTCAGTTCATCTTGTTGAGGGTCTTCCTCTTAATCGTGGACCCTTTACTTTAACAAGCATGATGTTCTTCTCCCCCCAGGAACTGGTCCCTCCTGATAACATGTCCAAAGTATGTGAGACAAGTCTCACCATCCTTGCTTCTAAGGAGCATTCTGGCTGTACTTCTTCCAAGACAGATGTGTGCCTTCTTCTGGCAGCCCATGGTCGATTCAATATTCCTTACCAGCACCATTATTTAAAGTCATCAAATCTTCTACATTCTTCCTTATTCATTGTCCAGCTTTCACATGCATATGAGGCGACTGAAAATACCATGGCTTAGGCCAGGAGCACCTTAGTCCTCAGAGTGACATCTTTGCTTTACAACACTTTACAGAGGTCTTTTGAGCAGATTTGCCCAACACAATAGGTCGTTTGATTTCTTGACTGCTGCTTCCATGGGTGTTGATTGTGGATGCCAAGTAAAATGAAATCCTTGACAACTTCAATCTTTTCTCCCTTTATCATGATGTTGGTTACTGGTCCAGTTGTGAGGATTTTTGTTTTCTTTATGTTGAGGTGTAATCCACACTGAAGGCTGTAGTCTTTGATCTTCGTCAGTAAGTGCTTCAAGCCCTCTTCACTTTCAGCAAGCAAGGTCGTGTCATCTGCATAACGCACGTTGTTAATGAGTCTTCTTCCAATCCTGATGCCCCGTTCTTCTTCATATACTCCAGCTTCTCAGTTTACTTGCTTAGCATATAGATGGAATAAGATTGGTGAAAGGAGACAATCCTGACACACACCTTTCCTGATTTTAAACTATGCAGTATCCCCTTGTTCTGTTTGAATGCCAGCTCCTAGGTCTATGTATAGAGTCCTCATGAGCACAAGTAAGTGTTCTGGAATTCCCATTCTCCGCAACATTATTCCTAATTTATTATGATCCACACAGTCTAATGCCTTTGCAAGGTCAATAAAACACAGGTAAACATCTTTCTTGTTTTCTCTGCTTTCAGCCAGGATCCATCTGAAATCAGCAATGATATCCCTCGTTTCACATCCTCTTCTGAATCTGGCTTGAATTTCTGGCAGTTCCCTGTGGATGCACTGCTACAAACACTTTTGAATGATCTTCAGCAAAATTTTTCTTGTGTGTGATTTGACGGTATTTTTGAATAATTTCCTCATTCCGTTGGATCACCTTTCTTCGGAATGGGCACAGATATGGATCTCTCCCAGTCAGCTGGCTGGGTAGCTGTCTTCCATATTTCATGGCATACACAAGTGAACCTTCCAGTGTTGCATTCATTTGTTGAAACATCTCAATTGGTATTCTGTCAATTCCTGGAGCAGAATCCTTTAATATCGCAACTCAAAGCTTGAATTTTTCTTCAGTTCTTTCAGCTTGAGAAATGTCAAGTGTGTTCTTCCCTTTTGGTTTTCTAACTCCAGGTCTTTGCACATGTCACTATAATACTTTACTTTGTCTTCTTATGCTGCCCTTTGAAATCTTCTGTTCAGCTCTTTCACTTTATCATTTCTCCATTCACTTTAGCAACTCTACATTCAAGAGCAAGTTTCAGAGTCTCTTCTGATATCCATTTTGGTCTTTTCTTTCTTTCCTGTCTTTTTAATAACCTTTTGCTTTCTGCATGTATGATGTCCTTGATGTCATCCCACAACTCGTCTAGTCTTGGGTCATTAGTGTTCAATGCATCCAATCTATTCTTGAGATGGTCTCCAAATTCAGGTGGGATATCTCAAGGTCATACTTTAGATCTTGTGGACTTGTTTTAATTGTTTTCAGCTACAACTTGAACTTGCGTATGAGCAACTGATGGTCTGTTCCACAGACGTCCCTGGCCTTGCTCTGACTGATAGTTTTGAGCTTCTCCATCATATCTTTCCACAGATGTCAGCTTGTAATACTGTGATGGCTTACATGTTGCTGTGATGCTGGAAGCTATGCCACTGGTACTTCAAACACCAGCAGGTCACCCATGGTGGACAGGTTTCAGTGGAGCATCCAGACAAAGACAGACTGGGAAGAAGGACCTGGCAATCTATTTCTAAAAAAACTGGCCAGTGAAAAGTTTATGAATAGCAGCAGAACACCGTCTGATACAGTGCTGGAATATGAGCCCCTCAGGCTAGAAAGCACTCAAAATATGACTGGGGAAGAACTGCCTCCTCAAGGTAGAAACAAAAAACTAAAACTGTTGCCGTTGAGTCAATTCCAACTCATAGCGACCCTACAGGACAGAGTAGAACTGCCCCAGAGGGTTTCCAAGGAGCAGCTGGTGGATTCAAACTGCTAACCTTTTGGTTAATAGCCGAGCGCCTACCTAGCGTGCCACCAGGGCTCCTCCATAAAGTAGAGTCGACCTAGATGATGCAGATGGAGTAAAGCTTTCGGGACCATCATTTGCTGATATTGTATGACTCTAAATGAGAAGAAACCGCTGGAAACATCCATTAATAATCGGAACGTGTAATGCACGAAGTATGAATCTATGAAAATTGGAAGTTTTCAAAAATGAAACAAAATACTTGAGGATTGATATCCTAAGCATTAATGAGCTGAAATGGACTGGTATTGGCTGTTTTAAATCAGATAATCATATGCCCTACTCTGCCAGAATGACAAATTGAAGAGGAACGGTTTCATATTTATTGAGAAAAAGAACATTTCAAGATCTATCCTGAAGTAAAACGAGGTCAGTGATAGGATAATATCCATATGCCTACAAGGAAGACCAGTTACTCAAATTTATACCAACCACTAATGCTAAAGATGAAGAAATTGCAGATTTTTACTAACTTCTGCATTCTGAAACTGATCAAACATGCAGTCAAGATGCACTGATAATTACTGGTGATTGGAATTCGAAAGTTTGCAACAAAGAAGAAGGAAAAGTAGCTGGAAAATATGGCCTGGGTGACAGAAACAATGCCAGAGATGGCAGGATAGAATTTTGCAAGACCATGTTTCTTATTTTCTCACAACTATTTAATACAAAAAACAAACAAAAAAACAAAAGAAAACAAAACCCACTGCCAATGAGTCGATTCCGACTCACAGCGACCCTATAGAACAGAGTAGAACTGCCCCATATGGTTTCCAAGGAGCAGCTGGTGGATTCACAATGCAGACCTTTCGGTTAGCACCCATAACTCCTAACCACTGCACCACCAGGGCCCCAGCAAAAGAAGCACCGTTAGGAGACAATAAACTATTATTATAGGATACATAAAATTCCTTACTTTAAAAAAAGAAAAAGAAAAAAAACCTTAATTAGCTTAACATTCCTTTGTTGTTGAGCATTTAAGTTATATCCAGGAAAGTGATTATCAAGGGCACAGCCAGAAATATATCTATGCATATAGCTTTTAAAAGTATCTCATATAAAACTGCTTTCATGAAGGTATCGGATTACACCAAATGCAAAGTGTGAGGGTGCTAAGTAGCATCACTATAGAAAATGTTTACTATTATATGATAAGGGGCAAAAGCTAGTAGCTTTTTATTACGGACAGATTTAACCATACTCAAGAATAGTCAAATTAAAAAACTCTCAACAAAAAAAAGCCCTGGCCCAGATGGCTTCAATGGAGAATTCTACCAAACTTTCAGAGAAAAGTTAACACCACTACTACTGAAGGTATTTCAGAACATAGAAAAGGATGGAATACTCCCAAACTCATTCTATAAGCCAGCATAACCCGATACCAAAACCAGCTAAACACACTACGAAAAAAGAAAATTACAGACCAATATCGCTCATGAACATCGACACAAAAATCAACAAAATTCTAGCCAACAGAATTCAGCAACTTATCAAAAAAATAATTCACCACGATCAAGTGGGATTTATACCAGGTATGCAGGGATGGTTCAACGTTAGAAAAACAATCAATGTAATCCATCACATAAATAAAACAAAAGACAAAAACCACATGATCTTATCAATTGATACAGAAGTCCAACATCCATTCATGCTAAAAACTCTCAACAAAATAGGAATAGAAGGGAAATTCATCAATATAATCAAGGGCATTTATACAAAGCCAATAGCCAACTTCATCCTAAATGGAGAGACTTTCAAAGCATTCCCCTTGAGAATGGGAACCAGACAAGGATGCCCTTTATCACCATTCTTATTCAACATTGTGCTGGAAGTGCTATCCAGAGCAATTAGGCTAGAAAAAGAAATAAAGGGCATCCAAATTGGTACGGAAGAACTCAAAGTATCTCTATTTGCAGATGATATGATCTTATACACAGAAAACCACAATGAATCCATAAGAAAACTACTGGAACTAATAGAAGATTTCAGCAAAGTTTCAGGATACAAGACAAACATACAAAAAACATACAAATGGATTCCGTTACACCAACAAAGAGAACCACAAAGAAGAAATCACCAAATCAATACCATTTACAATAACCCCCGAGAAGATAAAATACTTAGGAATAAATCTAACCAAAGACGTAAAAGACATATACAAAGAAATCTACGAGACACTACTGCAAGAAACCAAAGATATCTACATAAGCGGAAAAACATACCTTGCTCATGGATAGGAAGACTCAACGTTGTGAAAATGTCAATTCTACCCAAAGTGATCTACAGATACAGTGCAATCCCAATCCAAATTCCAATGACATATTTTAATGAGATGGAGAAACAAATCACCAACTTTATATGGAAAGGGAAGAGACCCCAGATGAGTAAAGCATTGTTGAAGAAGAAAAAACAAAGTGGGAGGCCTCACCCTACCTGATTTTAGAACCTATTATACCATCACAGTAGTCAAAACAGCCTGGTACTGGTACAACAACAGATACATAGACCAGTGGAACAGAATTGAGAATCCAGACATAAATTCATCCACCTATGGGCAGCTGATATTTGACAAAGGCTCAAAGTCCGTTAACTGGGGAAAAGACAGTCTCTTTAATAAATGGTGCTGGCATAACTGAAACAAGACCCATACTTCACAC
>NW_004444071.1:5494155-5627122 GCF_000243295.1 Trichechus manatus latirostris | reverse complement strand
AATTCTAGTAAGAAGACCAGATTTAATGGTCTGAGACTGGAGGAACCCCAGAAACCATGGCCCCTGGATTCTCTATCAGCCCAGAACTAAAACAATTTCTAAGGCCGACTCTTCAGACAGGGATTGGACGGGACTGTGAGACATAAAGTGATACTTGTGAGGAGTGTGTCTCTTAGCTCAAGTAGATACAAGAGACTAAACGGGCAGCTTCTGTCCAGAGGTGAGACAGGAAGGCAGAGAGGGTTAAGAGCTGGCTGAGTGGACATGGGGAATCAGGAGTGGAAAGGAGGAGTGTGCTGTCACAGTATGGGGAGAGCAATTAGAGTCACATAGCAATGTATGTATAAATTTTTGTATGTGAAAAAATTTAAAAAAAAAAAAAAAGGAATAGTCAGAAAAACTTATCATCTGGCTTCAATGACTATCTACTTGTACCATCTTGCTTAGCTGCACCCTGACTCCTGCTCACCGTCTTCTGCCCCCAGATTATTTGAAGTAAATCCCAGACATCATAGCACAGCATCAATAAATATTTCTGTATGTGTCTGTAAACAAGAACTCTTTAAAAGAAATATGCACAATACCATTATCACTTCTAAAAAAAATTACACTAATTCTATAAGACATCAAATATTCAGTCACTGTCCAAATTTTCCTAATTGTCCCATAAATTCTTTGTTGGTATCAGGATACGAATAAGGGCCATACATTGTAAATGGTGGATCCATTTCTTCAGTCTCTTAATCGATAGGTTTCCTCTCCTTGCCACGCTTCTCTCTTTTTCTTTTTATTTGTTTGTTTAATAAATGAGGTCAATTGCCCCATACAGTTTCCCGAATTCTTGATTTTTCTGATTGTATCTCTGTGACATTTAACATGTCTCTCTACCCTGTATTTCCTGTAAATTGGTAGTAAGATTTAGACGCTGGATCATATTCAATTTTTTTTTTTTTTGGCCAAGAATAAATACTTTCTAGGATATGCTATGTACTTCCTTCAGGAAGCACATAATCTTTGGTTGTCTGTTTTTTCAAGTTAGTGGGGTTCTGTTTATTTTTTTTAATTTCAAACATATTCAGTAGGGAAGAAAATATAATGAATCTCCACATATCCATCCAACTCATGGCTAATCTTATTTTATCTATGCCCTCACTCTTTTCCTTCTCTCCCCAACCTAAATTATTTCTCAGACATCATATAATGTCATCTCTTTCAGTGTATATCTAAAAAACAGAAAATTTAAAAAATACCATTATAACACCTAAAAAGTTTAAGAATAATTTCTTAATATTACCAAACATCTGAGCACTGTTCACATTTCCTCAATCAGATTGTCAAATGTTTTCGTTTTGTTATAATTTGCAGCATTTGATTACTGGTGAGAACGTTCTTGTCACGTTCAGTCACTGGCTGTGAATTGTCTTCTGATGTCCTGTGCTTGTTTTGTTTTTAACTGAGTTGACGGGCTTACAATAATACTCATGGCTACTTTTACTACAATTACTTTCTCAGACTGGCATTTGCCTACTCGGGGCGGGGGGGGGAGGGTCCTGGGAAGTCTGCCCTCATGAGTACCCCATAAACTTAAGCTTTCTAATTTAAGTGTCCTTCGTGATTCCTTCTATAGTTTCTAGACTGTCTTCCTTTCTTTAAAGTTATGATGAATATTCAACTCATTTTTTTCCTAGTTTCTCTAAGTAATCCACATTGTTAATTACAGTCAGGTATTCCATCCTTAGAAAGTTGCTTGGGTTGTAGAAATCCCAGAATTTTTTCCATGACCCTTATGTCGCAGACACAGACAGAAAAGGGAGTGTTTCATAATAGTGGTATATTTCTAAATATATTTGATTTGAATCCTTTTTGCAGGCAACCAATAAATATATTTCTACTTGTTCCTAAAGGAAAAATCCAGTCCCTTTTAGAGAAAATGGGAGCCCCGTCACCTGATTTTAAAACACTCTAAATAGTTACGGTGTTAATTAGTTCTATGCAAGAATGAAATGTGGGAATTAATTTAAATCATAATGAAGTTGGTGAGGTTTTTTTGAATGGTTTCTTCTTTAATAGTTACCAACACATTTTAAGTAGATTCAAGCCCTTTTCAAGGAGTGCATTTATGCAGCCCAAGCTTGGTCACCTAGGAGACCCCACCTCTCCATTCTCCCAGAGCCTCAAAGCAGCATCTTCAACTTACTAGAAGGCCAGTTTTCTAAGTTTCAATCGAATGGAAAGCAGGAGTAACAGAAGAAAGTTAAACTCAAATCTTACTGCCACTACAGTCCTAGTTTTTTTTTTTTTAAGCAGGAATTCCCATGGTAGCAAAGGAGGATTGTGGTGCAAAGACGCAAGGAAAACTGCTACAGGTATGGTCAGTTTTCTATATTCTGTTTAAGACACTGAGGCAAAAAAGCATAGCAAGAGATTTACACAACAGGTGTAGAAAGAGGGCTGGAATTTTTGCAGCATTGTTTAAATACCAGTTCACAGTCTACATCACACTCAGTGCTTACATCATCAACAGAAATTAAGGGGAAACAAGTACATTCCAATTGGATGTGTGGTCAACTCACTCATGTATGAAGACAAACGGTTGGTACATAAAGTTGTTCTTGTTGTATAAATTGAAAAGTTTCAAACTGGCAGCACTTGCGTCAGACATAAGACTGGTGGGGCCAACATGCATTCCCAGGAAGCAGAAGGTCAGGATGTAAACCATTTGTTCATGGGAAGAATCAGTCAAGATGTAAACAATTTGTTGCTACGAAAAATGTGTTCATGACTGCAGTTATGTATAATCAGACCAGCTGGCACCACTCACTTAGGTGACAACTCGCTGTGATGGTTAGGACTGTGTGTCAACTTGGCTGGGCCATGATTCTCAGTGTTTATATGTGATCACCCTCAAGATGGAATCTGCTGTGAGTAGCCAATCAGCTGAAAGGGAGTTTCCTTTGGCATGTGGCCTGCATCCGAACATAAATGGCTGTTCTGGCTTTTGCCTGCGGTGGATCCTGCAGCTGGCTCCTGTTCATCTGACCTCTGGTTCTTGTGACCTGAACTAGCAGCTTACCTGCTGATCTTGGGTTTGCAAGCCCCAGTGCCTGCATGAATTGGGAGAAGCCTCTATCCTGATCTACGGACTTGGGATGTTCCAGCCTCTACAACTGCATGAGCCACTTCCTTGATATAAATCTCTCTCTATATATATATTTATACACTTTACTCGTTTTGCTTCTCTAGAAAACCTAGCCTAAGACACTCAATTGCTCCTACCAGCTGGCACCACTCCCCTAGGTGGTAGCTCACTTTCTCCTAGCCAAGTGGCCAACCTTCACATTTCAAAGGACTTTAAACTGAAGCTGATCTTATCTATAAACAATCATTAACCCCCTACCTTTCCTTTGTTCTCTATGTATACAGACCCCTCTCTCTGCTTGAACTGCAGAGTGCTTTGTATTTTTACTTAGTGCTGCCCAGCTTGAGCTGTATTATTCCTTAATAAAACCCTTCTTTGATACTTATTGGTTGTTGTTACGTCAATTCTCATGGTGACCCCATATGTTTCAGAGTAGAGTTTTCAAGACTGTGACCTTTTGGAAGCAGATCCCCAGGCCTACCTTCCAAGGAGCCTCTGGGGGCGTTCGAACCGCCAACCTTTCGGCTAGTAGTGTCGAATGCTTAACCGTTTGTGCCACCCAGGGACTCCTATACATATACAGATAGAAGTACATGGTTAGAAAGTTAACTTTTATTAAGTCAGCTTATGAAATTCTACTTTGCTTATACAGTGAGCCCAGATTACCACTTTTGCATTGGCACCATCACCAATACTCTGCAGCTGATCAGCAGAAGTGAAATTAAGTTTGTAGCTACCTATTTGTTACCACATTACACAAGAGTGTCTCCACAATTTTTCACTAAAATCTACACTTGGAAAAGTCTGCTTTTATAGGCTACATGGCATACATGAAATTCACTTTCGGGGAGAGGCCCCTAAGGGCAGCTTTCCTCAAAAGCAGCCAAAAGTAGCCAATCAAGCTGAACTAGCAAAATATCTAGATGCTTGTGCAGAGAAAATAAGGAATGGTTTTAAATGAGAGCCCCAAGTCCAAGGCACAAATACAGACACTCTGAATATCCGGCTTTGCTTTGTCATCAGGCGGCTTTTACATGGGCAATATCTTGTGCATTTCTCAGTATAGGAAGCAGTAGTGACTTACTTATTTGAGCATTGGTTAATGATTCTCCCAGGAGCCCTGGTGGTGCAACGGTTAAGTGCCCAGCTGCTAACGGAAAGATTGGTGGTTTGAATCCACCCAGAGGCTCCTCGGGAGAAACACCTGGCGAACTGCTCCCATAAAGACTGTTGTTGTTAGGTGCCATCGAGTCAGTTCTGAGTCATAGTGGCCCTATGTACAATAGAAAGAATCACTGTCTGACCCTGAGCCATCCTCACAATCGTTGCAGTGTCTGAGCCCACTGTTGCAGCCACATGTCAATCCATCTCACTGAAGGTCTTTCTCTTTTTCGCTGACTCTCTGATTTACCAAGCACGATGTTCTTCCCCAGAGACTGGTTCCTCCCGATAGCACGCCCTAAGTACGTGAGATGAAGTCTTGCCATCTTCATGTCTAATGAACATTCTGGCTATTCTTCCTCCAAGACAGATTTGTTCATTCTTCTGGTAGTCCATGGTATATTCAATATTCTTTGCTAACACCGTTAATTCAAAGGCATCAATTCTTCTATCTTCCTTATTGTCCCATAAAGACTACAGACTAGAAAACCCTTGCAGGGCAGTTCTACTCTATCACAAGGGGTCACTATGACTGCAAATCAACTTGATGGCACCTAACAACAACGATTCTCCCAGTAGGCTAGGTAGTAATAATAAAATCAATTGCCAAGTCCCTCTTGTACATCCTGCACAAGGCATGATGTGGGATCCTTTTAAATATATATTAAAGTCAGAGTTTTGATCACATGCTATTCACAGTCCAGACTGGACACTTAGTATCTGTGAGCATCAGTGGGAGACTGAAGGCTTTGCAGAAGACAGAGGGAGAAACAAAGGCAATAGAAGACAAAAAAGAAAGCAGAAAAGAGGGAAAAGGGGCAGAAGAAGGAAAGGGAGAATAGCGAAGAAATAGGCAGGGAAGAGTAGGAGAAGGTAGGTCTTCACACCATCCCTCATCTCACAGAGGCTTTGCACCATCTCTAGAGAGCCACCTCTGACTAATAACAAAAAGTGCCAGAACTTTCCGTGTGGATAGCATGAGTACATTTCCAAAGACTCTTTGCCTCTATTATCCTTTACATATGCCAAACAGCCCAGTGAAACCTCAAGCAAGTATTATTTATTTGACAGATAAAATGTCTGACACAGAGTCATTTAGTGACTTGTAGAGTCTGGAAGCAATTGCAGGTTTTACAGACTAATTCTACTTCATATAAATGATAACTACAATTTTTTCCAACCGCACCATGCCTCCCTTAAACTTTCCGGTTTATACATAACCAAACTGCAATACGTATGTATTTTAAAAACTCGTTCATTCTTTCTCAGCAATATTTCTTTCTGGCTTAGTACTCCTAAGAGTTTGTAAGTTGCTTAACTTTAAGGCTATCTCACTTTCAAACAGGCACTGAAAGAAAAGGGATAGATAGATGAGTATTTACTGGCAAAGATGACAGAGATAATATTAGAAGGAGAAATTCTTATCCCAGACTAGACGTCAATTCTTGTACTCCAGAGGTGTTATAGATTGAATTGTGTCCCGCAAAAATATGCATCAACTTGGCTAGGCCATGATTCCCAGTATTGTATGGTTGTCTACCATTTTGTGATCTGATGTGTGATTATCCTATGTGTTGTAAATCCGAACCTCTGATGTTAATGAGTTAATGAGGCAGGATTAGAGGCAGTTATGTTAATGAGGCAGGACTCAACTATAGGATTAGGTTGTATTTTGACTTAATCTCTTCTGGGATATAAAGGAAAGAATCAAGCAAAGGGGAGAGGGGCCTCCTACCACCAAGAATGAGGAAACAGGAGGGGAGTGTATGTCCTTTGGACCTGGGGTCTCTGCTCTGAGAAGCTCCTAGACCAGAGGAAGACTGATAACAAGGACCGTCCCCTAGAGCTGGCAGAGACAGAAAGCCTTCCCCTGGAGGTGGCACCTTGAATTTGGACTTTCTAGCCTCCTAGACTGTGAGAGAATAAATTTCTCTTTGTAAAAGCCATCCATTTGTGGTATTTCTGTTATAGCAGCACTAATCAACTAAGAAAAGAGGTAACTTTCCAAACACCACAACTTTTTTACAATTATCTAAGCAAGTTAAAAAAAAAATCAGAAAAAAAATGTAATCGATAAACTTTTTATTAATGAGGACCAGGTAGGATATCGGTAACAGCTCTTGTCATGAAATAAAATAAGGTTATGCTATCAGAAGAAGGAAGGAGTTTGCCCCTGGCTTCCCTGGCGTGTTTTATACTTTTGCCATTACGACCGACACGTACAGCCCAGAGAGTTCTGTTAACAACACGCCGTTGACAGCCAGACATTTGAGCCTGGCTTTTTGATGAAAACCCAGACTCAAGTTCAAAGTTGGAAGGTGATACGTGTCCTGGGACAGAGTTCAAAGTCCTGTATTCCAGGGCCTTATGTTAAGGTCTCGGCTTTTGGTAAGCATATCTTCTGGCACAGTACTGCAGTCACCCTCACCCAAGGAACAGCAGTGGTAAAACTTCGGGTTGCTCCTCTGCCTATAAAACTTGCAAACTGCGTTTATATTTATATATGTGCCATATTTTCCCAAAGTGGCACAACAAGATTTCTGATCCCATATGTTCTTTCAGAACCTCGTCACTCCACCCCCACCCCCCGAATCAAGAGGCAGAATCAACTTCTCCTCCTTTTGAATCTGGGCAGGACTTCGTGACTCCCGCAACTAAAAGAACGTGGAAGTGAGGCTGTGTGACCTCCAAGGCTAGGTCATAAAAGGAGATATTGTTTCTGTCTGGCTCTCTCCGGATGCTTGCTCTTGGAACCCAGCAGTCATGGAGGAGACACACTGGTATTCTGGCCAAGTCTTAGCTGATGTCTAAGGTAACAGCCAGCATTAACTGTCAGACATGTGAGTGAATGAGCCGCCAGGTGGTCCCAGCCCCCAGCTTTTGAGTCTCCCCAGCTAAGGCCTCACAACATGGATCAAAGACAAGCTGTCCCCATTGTACCTACCCAGATTCTTGACCCAGAAAATCTGTGAGCATAACAAGTGTTTATTTTATGCCACTAAGTTTAGTAGTCTTTTGTTAAATGGCCCTAATAACTAGAACATCCATTACAGCTAAAGTTAATACTCAGAGGCAGAAAGAATTAACTGATTAATTTTGGTTTCACACATTTTTGCCATTGGATCTATGTTGGAAGTGGAGGAGAGTAGGCAGGAAGCAGAAACACAAACAAGTGCCACCTTCCCTATGACAGGCACCGTGCAAAGTACGACAAGACTTCGATTTCTCCAAAATCCCTATGAGGCAAGTATGACTCCCATTTTAAAGATGATGCAGTTAGGGCACACATCAACACCCAAGATCCAAGTAACATATCCAAGATATACAGGAAGTGGCAGAGTTGAAATTTGGTCCTGTGTCTGCCTGGGATATATCACACACATTTCACTCTTCCAGTGAATTCTAACCTGGGAGTTTTGGCTCTGGATTAGGGGGGAATGGAGCATGGGGAGGGGCCTCAATTCGGTGGGGATGAGAAAAATCCATAGATCCATATGAGCATCAGTCATTGTACGTACACGTACACACGTGTACACACACACACACACACACACACACACACGGTTTTCAAATACAGTAAATTCTGTAATGATTACAATTCAAATTCATTTAAAACGTTACTGAATATACTGTTTAACTACTGGTCATATGTATTTTCTCAACCAAGAGATGATAACAGGACAGCTACTATAAGTTAAAGGTTCATGAACTTTCTGTATGTGTACAAGAACAGTCTGCGTGATTAAAAACGTTGGGAGCTTCCAACTGTATACCTTATCGTGTGTAAACCTTTAACAGACCATGAGATATCTACGCCTGTGTTACATTTTCTGTCCCTGGAGGCATCTGAACCACTTTAGTCCGTTCTGGTGTCATGGTGGATACTGGTGTAACTGCCTAAAAAACAAGGAAGCTGGTCAGCACCACACGTGAGTACTGAGAGCCATTCGTATGAGGGGATGCTTCCCGGAGGAGTGATTATGCAAAACTTTTGTGTCTTTTGGCTTCTGTAGTGATAAGGCTTGCAAGTATGTTTACAATTTCCTTTGTGTTACTGGAAAACTACAGTTACCAGCATTTGGAAATATTCAGGTAAATGAGTTATTTTGGGGGGAAAACTCTGACGCACTTCCTGGGCCATGGGACCAATATGTCCCACATGTGTGGTGTGCTTCATGGAACATGGTAGCAATATGGCCTGCTCTTAATCAAACTGATAACAATTATGTGCAGCAAGTGCAATGTTTATTCAGTATTTCGCATGTATTTTTGGAAAGCTAAGTCATTTATTTTATGGCTCATGTGTAACCAGGAAGTGTGATGAGCCTTGGGATCAATATGTCCTGCGTGTGTGATGTGCTTCATGGACCATGGGACTGATATATCCTGCAAGCAACTGGCACCCCATTTTTTTCAAATAATAAAAAACTACCAACAATGATTCAGCATCCGTTCCATTAGTGAAAAAACCACGGCATCGCCAAAAAATTCCCCGTCCCCCAAAAAAGTAATTAACCCATGAAAGAGTTAACATTCATGCCCAGTAAGTTGAACAGCTGTGTTACCACAGGAAAACACAAGAGTTGTGAATGACCAACATTCCATCTGCATTTATTTAATAAAAGTGGATACCAAGGGATCTCTCTTAAATAACAGGCTATGCAAGAAGACGTCTCCTCACACACAATTCATTAATTTGCTAATTGCTCTTTCCCACTGAGCACTGGCCAGCATTCTGTCTTTAGCTAATACTGATATATGCCTCCCCACGCTCCACCCATAGCAGTGAACAGAGAAGAATGAGCCTTTCTTTGCTCTCTCCTTGCCTTGCCTCCCAACTGCCCTCTCAAAACACCCTTGACTCCGTCCTTCAGGGTGTCCGAGGGAGTAACCACTCTGATTCCTTTGGAAAAGGTTAAGGTCAGGGTTGGGAGAAGGTGGTGGTGACAGACTGGACACAGACTGGGAATAACTTCATTACCCATCAGGAACCTAGAGCAAGTTCATTGCCTTCCCTGAGAAATGGGAGCTCATTTCCATTCAGATCTGTGCTAATGAGGAAAGAATGCTGCGACTTAATGTTCCTTAGAAAAGCCTTCTTAGCGCAAAAGCCTGACATCTTTGCCCTCACATTCTCAAGGCATGCTGAGCAGAACACCCAGGACCACCCCAGCCTTGGACAAATGGAGATGGGGTGGGGTGGGGTCGGGTAGAATGGAGTTGGGGGGTCTTCATACTCTCTCTTTCCTTGGCTATTTTCTTCTGGTGCAATAACCAAAATTCACACCCTCAAGAATGTCCTGCTTCAGGAGGGCGTCCCCTACCTTGTGCCCCCCACAACCCTACTCTCTTGTCCCCTTAAGCCTTTAAATCATTATATTCCACAGGATTCCTCCTCCCCCAAAAAATGGGGGAGGTAAAAGAGGAGCATTTTATATTTAATGAAGTCGGTCTTTGTCAAAACAACTAAGAAATTCCAATTTATAAGATCATATTTTATTAAAATCACACCTGGAGTTTTCATTCAAGTCAATGTGCCTGTATACTAAAATCCATGATTTCAACTTGTAAGCTGTTCACCTCTGGTTAAATGGAAAATGCACAAAATAAGAAATGTGCTTTTAAAAACCTTGATTCTTATTATTATTAACTTTAGGCATGTGAACAATTTATTCTTTGTGGTAACTCTTTTTTTAAAAAATGTCTTAAAGTGAACCACAAATTAAAACCAGTTGCCCTCAAGCTGATTCTGACTCATGGCGAACCCATGTGTGTCAGAGTAGAACTGTGGTCCATACGGTTTTCAATGGCTGTGATCTTTGAGAAGTAGATCACCTGGCCTTTCTTCCAAGGCACTTCTGGGTGGATTCAAACTGCCAACCTTTTGGTTAGTAGCCAAGTGCTTAACCGTGTGTACCACCCAGGTACTCCGAACCACCAATTAACCACTGTTTAATTCATAAATGAAGGAAATGTATGTCTTTCATCTTATTTATCACACAGCTAGAATCCCGTAAACACATACACACAATGCTGAAAGCATAAAGATGGATGCACGATGTCAAGACTCACATTCTGACCACCAGCAGTCAGAAGCATTTCTCCCAAATGTGGCAAGGAAGCATTTCACCCACTAAAAAAATATATGGTTGGTCACAGGAAGGAGGACAAAGCTTCAGCCTGCTCGGTCCCCCATCATTCTCCCCTAGACCCTTACCAGTCTCCAAACCATGACGGAAGGCAGGAGAGGGGTTCAATTCCCATGGATGGACATTTGCCTAACCCAGCTCTCTCTCCTTCTTCTTAAAGGTCCTAGAAAGCAGGAGGAAGAAGCAGAAAGGTGGAAGAAGTGGAATGGTAATTAGCTAGCAACACTGGAATAGCTGCTCACCTTTCTGACTTTTCCCCAGTGTATTTTCTGAATGGAGGCAGGATTCTGACTCAGACGGTCGGTGCGGGGGAATGGTCCCAATGGACTGCTCACAGCTGGGGAGCTTCTGCCTAGCCAGATTACCATATCCAAATGAACACTTACTTCAAAAGATGTGGGCATGTGAAGTACACCTGTACTTATCCTATAAAACCTTTACTTTTCCTATAATACATACATAATATTTACCTATTTGCCTCGTCACTGCCAAAAACAACTCCAGATGTGTATTAGCAGGCACATCCAAGGTCATACCTCTTTACAGATTTCAAATTCCTAGAGGACAGGAAATACGGTTGTTTTTCCTGAGCTGTACTGCATACAAATACGTAAATTCATGCCAGGAAATGCCTTTTAAAAAGAAAAAGTCTGATTTCTCTGAAAGAGTCTGATCTTATAAGAATTCTGGCAAGACAGATAATAATATTCTTAATTTATAACTGAGGTAACTGTGATTCAGTCATCCATTTCTTCATTCATTCAACCAATATTTACTGAACAGGCAGGGGATTCTTATGTGCCAGGCTAGGGATTCAGCAGTGAACTACCCAAAGGTGTGTCCTCACAGAGGTGCTCCTCTAGGGGACAGTCCGATCATAAAGAGGAAGTCTGTGGGTGGTGCAGTTAAAACGTTCAGCTGCTAACCAAAAGGTTGGAGGTTTGAGTCCACCCACAGACACATCAGAAGAAAGGCCTGGAAATCTATTTCTGAATTAATCAACCATTGAAAACCCTATGGAGTACAGTTCTATTCTGACACACTGGGGTCACCCTGAGTCGGAATCAACTCAATGGCAACCAATTAGGTCATAAAGAAATAAATACAGCATAAATAAACAGGTATTGTATCACTGGCTGTAAGTGCTTTAAAAAGCTAAAGAAAGAGGGAAAGTGTGATCGTTAAGGTTGTGTGCCAAATTGGCTGGGCCATAATTCTCAGTGGTTTGGCAGTTATGATGTAGTCTGGCAGTCATATAATGTTGTGATCACTTCCATGATGAGATTTGACATAATGTGATCACCTCTATAATGGGATCTGCTGTGAGTAGCCAATCAGTTGAAAGGGAGTTTCCTTGGGGGGTGTGGCCTGCATCCAATATAGGTAGACTTTCTAGCAAGGCTCATGGGCTTTTACTCGCGCTGGATCCTGCAGCTGGCTCCTGTTTGTCTGATCTCTGGTTCCTGGGACTTGAGCTAGAGGCTTACCTGCTGCCTTGCCTGCCAATCTTGGGATTCGTCAGTCTTCACAGCCTGTGAGCCAGAGCTTGCTGTCTGACTTGTGGCTACGTAAATCAGGAAAAGCCTCCAATCTGACCGACCATCTTGGGACATTCCAGCTTCTATAACCACATGAGCCATTTCCTTAATATAAATCTCTCTATATATTTAACAACATATATATTTACACGCTTTACTGGTTTTGCTTCTCTAGAGAACCCACCTAATACAGATAGGAAGTGAGGAGAGTATGTGATTTTACATAGGGTTGGGGTGGGGAGCCAGGGGAGGCCTCTCTAATAAGGTGACATATCAGCAGAAACCTAAAGGAAGGGAGCCATGTAGATACCTAGAGGGAGAGCATTCCAGGCTGGGAACAACAACAGGAAGGCCCTGAGGCTGACGCAGGCTCCACAGGGCTAAAAAAAACCCATCAAGTTGATTCCAACTCATAGTAACCCTATAGGACAGAGTAAAACTGCCCTGTATGGTTTCTAAGGCTGTAAATTTTTATGGAAGCAGACTGCTACATCTTTCTCCCATGAAGTGGCTGGTGGGTTCGAACCACCAACCTTTTGGTTAGCAGCCCAATGCTTTACGCACTGCCCCACCATGGCTCCTCCCACAGGGCTCCAGGAACTGCAAATAAGCCTGCAGTAGAGTAAACGAGGACTGTGACAGTCAGACAGGAGCACATGGGCTGTAACCAGGTAAGGGCTTTACTCTGAGCAGGATGGGAAGTCACTTAAAGCACAGGAGTGACAAGAGGGCTCACTCTGGCTGCTAAGTAGAAGAGACAACAGTGTGTGTACGGGTGTGGTGGGTCGGGAGGGTTAAAGGTAGAGCAGGGAGACCGATTACGAAAGTGTATTAGTTTACTTGGGTTGCTATAACAAGTACCACAAATTGAGTGGCTTAAAACAACAGCAACTTATTCTCTCTTAATTCTGAAGCCTATTAGTTCAAAATCAAGGTGTCAGCAGGGTTGGTTCTTCTGAGGGCACTGAGGAAGAATCTGCTCCATGCCTCTCTCCTAGCTTCTGGTGATAGCCAGCAATCCTTGGCTTGTAGACACATCACTCCAATCTCGGCCTTCATTGTCACATGGTGTTCTTGCCTATGTGTGTTCTCTTCTCTTCTTCTTGTAAGGACACAAGTCATATTGGATTAGGGTCCATCCTAATGACCTCATCTGCAAAGACCCTATTTCCAAACAAGGTCACATTCACAAGTTCTGGGGGTTAGGACTTCAACATATCTTTTTTCAGGGGAAGGACACAATTCAACCTGTAATAGGAAGCCACAGTGAAAATCCTGGAGAGACATGGTGTGGTTAGACCAGGGTGCTAGCGGGGGGTGGGTGAGAGACAGTCAGTTTGCGGACATATTTTGAGGACAAACTATTATGATCTGCTGATGTGACACAGAGATTGGGACTTTTGGACTGGACAGGCTTGGCATCCAATGCAAGCTCTACTAGCTTTGTAACCTTGGTAAAATGTTTTAAATTCTCTGAGTCTCAGTTTCTTCTTCTGTAAAATGGGGATAATGCTACCAACACCAAAGGTAGAGATATTATGTACAAACACCTATTACAATACTTGGGTGCTACTTTTTTTTAAAAAAATCCTCTTTTATTTTGGTTAACCCAAACACCCTTGACCCCCAACAAAGAAACGTTCTGTGGGGAGTGTCTGGAGAATTTTCATTTTGGCCCATCACAGTCCTAAGACACCCTGCTCTGATCCTTCCTTTCTTTGATGGCTGCAGTTGCCTTTCATTACTCATTTATCGTTTCAGCATAGCTGTTGTTTTCAAAGTTGGGCTGCTGCAGTTCTAATCTTAATGGAATCAGCAAATGCTATCCATGCCCCTTATCAGAGTGGTAGACGGAAATAGTAAATGCAAAACAGAATCCTGGGGCTTAAAGGTGCTGACAAGGCAGGAAAAGTATTCGGACATAATATAGTTCATATTAAACACTTCTGGTCTTATATGCAACAAAACAAGGTTGATTATTATTATAAGTTATTTGACCTCAAAGCTAGGAGTTCTTGACTCCTTTATTGTCCAATAATTACAGTTAGGCCAGCATTTCTTCATTATGTCAACATCTGATCAAGATCATATGACCTTGAGTCCAGCAAGGAGTAAAACCACTCAGCCTTGGAAAACAAGTAGAAAAATCTGTCTTCTGGCTTCTTGGCTCAATAGAAGGTGCATATACTTAATTTTGGTTCCCTCCACTCCCCCACCCCAAATAATCCAATGCCACATTTACATGGCTTCCTTTCTAAAAACGTGAAATTATTTTTCAAATTTCATTTATGCTTGATGTGACTTTCAGAGGCTATTCTGAGAACAATGAGTTGTGGAACAGAAACAAAGTGAAAGTCTAAATTCATTTATTAATGGACACACAAACACAACAAAGAAATCTGATAACAGATCCTTCATAGCTAAAACTTAGAAATATATTTGAAGAATTTAAGCCAAGTTGAAATAAAACTACAAATCATTACTCAAAAAGAAAATAAAACACAAATAGAGCAAAACAGACCAGGATAGTAGGATTTCTCAGGAAATTACACTCAGATAAGACAAAATCATCTAGAATTCCCTGTAAAATGGACCCTCAAAGATGGAGTTAAGCCTGAAAGTCTTTGTAAGTTTTTTATTTTTTAATTATTCTGGTATTAGAAATCAAAGTGTCTTTGCCTATGTTTATGTATTATTTTTAAAATGCAATACATTCGAGCAAGCACCTTAATACTAATTAATAGAAATAGTAACAGCAGGAGTAGTCAGAGTTCACAAGCACCAAAATCCATACATATTCTCCTTTGGTTCTCATGATGACCCAAAAAAGCAGGAACAGAGATGGTAAACCACAATGCCAAGTTTACTGCAGAGCTAAAACTCCAGTTGTCTGACTCCAATATCCACGCGCCCCCAACTGCTACCCACTACTGCCCCTCCCTTAAGGCATGGACCACGGCCAAACCGTTTTTTACCATCTCTTACTTAGCAAATTAATCAACTTTTCTGCCTCCTCTTTTATTATCCTCTTCCCCAATCTCCCAGAATGGAACTATCAGTCACGTTTTATCTCATCCGGGCATCTAAAGAGTTATCAATTCTATCTCCAACATGCCTCTTGAATATACCTCCTCCTTTCTGTCCATGTTTGACCTCCTTTCCTTTGCACACTTTATCCCTTCTCACCAAAACGCCCGTCTGCTAACCATTCTTCCTACTGCTGAACCTAATATCCCTCAATGGCCTAATGCTCACCCTACATAGTCCTGCCACGTTCATTTTCTTAAAGCCACGCACCAACGCAGATTACTTACTCAAAAGCTTTCAACGACTCCCCAGTGCTCAAGAAATTAAGCACAATCACTTCATCCTGGGGATCGTGGACCTGGATGCCCCAAAACAGTTTTCTCCCCTACTAGTTTACCCAAATCAGCCAATGAAAACTCCATGGATCACAATGGTCCGATCTTGTTGTGCATGGGGTCCCGTGAGTCATGGGCCAACTCAAAGGCAGCTAACAATAACAACTTTCGCAAAAGGCTGACTCACTACAGACGTGGACCACAGGGGCACACCCTATGCATTCTACCACCACAACTTTGTGAAGTCCAGAGGCTGCTCTATGAAGAATGACCTCAGCTCCATCTCTCTTGAAATTTTGCCCATCTTTCAGGTCTCTCCTTTAATGAATCTTTCTTTCCCCTCCATAGCCTCTCCCTTAGGTATGACAGTTTCCTTCTTTGAAGCTCCTCACCACTGTCTTTGTTCTTCTCCAGTGTCACCCCTATGTAATCATTTGCCTCATCTGGACCTATCGCCACGAGCCCCTACATCATAGGCTCTCAGAAAACAAGGACAGGGTCCCATTCATAGCATCTTCTACAGCACTCAATGCACATGCTCAAAAATGTTTATTAAATTTATTTTCAAATCTACCTGCAGATATTCATAAGCATGCCAAGAACGTGCATTTTAAAGAAGTACCATAGGACTGGGGCATGTTCTCTCTCCTCTTGCTTTTCTAAACCTCTGGGATACTACAGATACAGACATATCTGGCCCAGAGAGATTATTGAGTTTGGTCTGTGGTCTGGTCCCCTGGTCAAGGAGCTCTTGCACCAGACCATCCGTGGAGGAATAAACATCTATCATTCAAGAAAGAGTTGCCACAACTTTGTAACAATTCCAGGAGCTGGGATGGAATTTAAGGAGGAAGTGGAGGGATCAGCCTTAGGAGAAGGAGACTGAAACCTAGGTGCACAGGGTCATGGAAGAAGCTCAAAATCCCATGGAAAACCAATGGTGAAGTTGGGGCTGATGTTATATCCCACCTGCTACAAGTTCTGTGAGGCAGTTAGATGGAATAGAAACAACACAAGCATTGTAAACACAAAGATCTGTCTTTGAATTCGAATTTTTATACTTTATAACTGTTGGATCTTGACCAAGTTACTCTGCTTATCAGAGTTTCAGTTTTCTCATCAACAAAAAATGTAGGAAAATATCTACTTCACTGGACTGTGTTTAAAACAATGAAATGTGAATGTGAAAATGCCTAGGACATAGTAGGCTTTCAAAAAATGTTATCTTCTCTTATAAAAAAAACCTACCTTGCAGAGATTGTAATTTCCTCTACACTTTTAAAGTATCTATTTATATCACTCATGTGGCACTTAATTCTGTCCTGAATATTCTTCTTCCATGTGTAAATGTCCTGTCCCCTCAATAACAAGTGAGGTTCCCCGAAGGCAAGGACTGTGTCTCCCATTTTATATATGGATCCAGGGCCTCGCATCTAGTGGATACTAAATATGCATTTAGTAATTCCCCTAAAGCAACATTTCTCCAAGGTTGCTCTTCCTCAAGACGGAACCCCAAAAGATTTGAAGTCAAAAAAATTGTATGGTATATCCCCTGAGGAGCCCTGCTGATGCTGGTTAAGTGCTCGGCTGCTAATCACAAGGCAGGTGTTTCTAACTCATCAATCGCTCTGCAGAAGAAAGATGTGGCAGTCTGCTTCCATAAAGATTGTTGTGGTTGTTGTTAGGTGCCATCAAGTCAGTTCTGACTCAGAGCGATCCTATGTACAACAGAAGATAACAATGCCCAGTCCTACGCCATCCTTACAATCATTGCTATGTTTAAGCCCATTGCTGCAGCCACTCCGTCAATCCATCTCCTTGAGGGTCTTCCTCTTTTTCACTCACCTTCAACTTCACCAAGCATGATGTCCTTCTCCAGGGACTGGTCCCTCTTAATAATACATCCAAAGTTGGTGCTCGCTTCTAAGGAGCATTCTGGCTATACCTCTCCCAAGACAGATTTGTTTGTTCTTCTGGTAGTCCATGGGATATTCAACATTCTTCTCCAATACCATAATTCAAAGATATCAATTTTTCGGTCTTCCTTATTCATCGTCCACCTTTCACATGCATTTAGGAGGCAACTGAAAATACCGTGGCTTGGGTCAGGTGCACCTTAGTCCTCAGAGTGACATCTTTGCTTCTCAACACTTTAAAGAGGTCTTTTGTAGATCTGACCAACACAATACGTCATTTGATTTCTTGATTCCATGAGTGTTGATCGTGAATCCAAGTAAAATGAAATTCCTGACAACGTCAAACTTTTCTCCATTTATCATGATGTTGCTTATTAGTCCAGTTGTGAGGATTTTTGTTTTCTTTATGTTGAGGTGTAATCCATAATGAAGGCTACAGTGTCTGATCTTCATCAGTAAGTGCTTTAAGTCCTCTTCACTTTCAGCAAGGAAGGTTGTGTCATCTGCATATCACAAGCTGTTAATGAGTCTTCCTCCAGTGCGGACACGGTGTTTTTCTTCACGTGGTACAGCTTCTCGGATTATTTGCTCAGCATACATTCTGAATCCAGCTTGAATTTCTGGCAGTTCCTTATTGATGTACTGCTGCAACTGCTTTTGAATTATCTTCATCAAAATTTTACTTGTGTGTGATATTAATGACATTCTTTTGGATCACTGTTCTTTGGAATGGGTGCAAATATGGATCTCATCCAGTCAGGTGACCAGGTACTTGTCTTCCAAGTGTCTTGACATAGATGGGTGAGTGCTTCTGCCACCGCATCTGCTTATTGAAACATCTCAATTGGTATTCCATCAATTCCTGAAGCCTTGTTTTCTGCCAATGCCTTCAGTGCAGCTTAGACTTTTTCCTTCAGTACCATTGGTTCTTGATCATATGCTACCTCCAGAAATGGTTGAATGTCAACCAGTTTTTTTTTTGGTACAGTGACTCTGTGTATTCCTTCCATCTTCTTTTAATGTTTCTTGTGTCGTTAAATATTCTCCCCATAAAATCCTTCAGTACTTCAACTTGAGGCTTGAATTTTTTCTTCAGTTCTTTCAGCTTGAGAAATGCTAAGCATGTTCTTCCCTCTTGGTTTGCTAACTCCAGGTCTTTGCACATTTCATTATAATATTTTACTCTGTCTTCTTGAGCTACCCTTGGAAATCTTCTGTTCAGGTCTTTTACTTCATTATTTCTTCCATTCACTTTAGCTACTCTATTTTCAAGAACAAGTTTCAGAATCTTTTCTGACATCCATTTTGGTCTTTTTTTTTTTTCCTTCCCGTCTTTTTAACAACCTTTTGCTTTCTTCATCTATGATGTCCTTTATGTCATCCCACAACTCGTCTGGTCTTGGGTCATTAACGTCCAATGCGTCAAATCTATTTCGAAATGGTTTCTAAATTCAGGTGGGATGAACTCGAGGTTGTACTTTTGCTCTTGTGGACCTGTTTTAATTTTCTCCAGCTTCCACCTGAGCTTCCATATGAGCAACTGATGGTCTGTTCTGTAGTCGGCCCCTGGCCTTGTTCTGACTGATGATATTTGAGCTTCTCCATCATCACTTTCCACAGATGTCGTCGATTTAGTTCCTGTGTATTCCATCTGGCAAGGTTCATGTGTATAGTCACCATTTATAATCTTGAAAAAAGGTATTTCCAATGAATAAGTCATTGGTCTGGCAAAATTCTATCATGGAATCTCCGGTGCTGTTTCTAACACCAAGGCCATATTTTCCAACTGCTAATCCTTCTTCTTTGTTCCCACTTTCGCATTCCAATCACCAGTAATTATCAATACATCTTGACTGTATGTTTGATCAATTTCAGAATGCAGAAGTTGGTAAAAATCTTCAGTTTCTTCATCTTTGGCATTAGTGATTGGTACATAAACTTGAATAATAGTTGTATTAACTGGTCTTCCTTGCAGGCATATGGATATTATTCTATCACTGACAGCATTGTACTGTAGGACAGATCTTGAAATGTCCTTTTTTACAATGAATGTGACACTGTTCCTCTTCAATTTGTCATTCCTGGCATAGCAGACCATATGACTGTCTGATTCAAAATGACCAACATCAATCTTCAAGCATTCCATTTCATTTTTGACAAATTCCAATATTCCTAGATTCATACTTCACACATTCCATGTTCCGATTATTAACGAATGTTTGCAGCTGTTTCTTCTCATTTTGACTCATGCCACATCAGCAAATGAAAGTCCGAAAAGCTTTACTCCATCCACGTCATTAAGGTCAACTCTACTTTGAGGAGGCAGCTCTTCCCACACATTTTGAGTGCTTTCCAACCTGAGGGCCTCATCTTCCGGCACTATATCAGACAATATTCTGCTGCTATTCATAAGGTCTTCACTGACCAATATTTTAGAAGTAGATCACCAGGTCCTTCTTTCTATTCTTTCTAGTCTGGAAGCTCCACAGAAACCTGTCCACCATGGTGACCCTGTTGGTATTTAAAATACTGGTGGCACAGCTTCCAGCATAACAGCCACACACAAGCCACCACATCATGACAAACTGACATACAAGTGGTGGTCCGTAAAGATTACAGCCTTGGAAACCCTATGGGGCAATTTTACTCTATTCTATAGGGTCACTATGAGTTGGACTGGACTTGACGGCAATGGGTTTGATTTTTGGTTTTATATCACCCACGTATACACACACACAATCTTCACCTTTCTTGAATGTTTACAGTGTACATGAATGTGTTAAAGTCACTGAGAAGTCCCGTAATAAAGAAACCTGTTTATTTTTCTGAACCTGGCATTTGTCAAACATTTGACATAAGGAAACTTCTTGATTTTAACACCTGTCATCATCCAGCAGTGCCACTTGAGGAAACTGCCGTAAAGTATCTGAAACAGCCATAGATACGTGTTGTTGCCAGGTGCCGTGGAGTTGATTCTGACTCATAGTGACCCCATGTGACAGAGTAGAACAGCCCCATAGGGTTTGCTTGGCTGTAATCTGTACAGAAGCAGATCACCAGGTAGGGCAGGTTTGAATGGCCAACCTTTCATTTAGTAGCCAAGCCCTTAACTGTTGCACCACCAGGGCTCTATATACTGATATGCGCATGTATACATGTAAATAACATGTACAAGACATTTCATAGTTTACAAAGCACTCTCAACACATTATAACAGAACTCACCAATAGACAGCCTTGTAAAAAAGGAAATTACAAAGAAGTTTGAAAAACTTCACTGTCTTACTTTCCTCCAATTACCTCTACTTCTCACTCAGCTTTCCGTCCTTCATGCATGCATCAGCTGGACATTTTTCTTTCAGTGACCTGAGGCAGTAAGGACACAAGGTGACCCAACCTGATCCTCCCACCAAGGAACTTGTTCCTTGTACCTGGGAGGGGCCTTCAATATAAACTCCAAATTGTCCCCTTTACTCTTAGGGAACAGTAGGTAGGTTTTAGGTTCAGGAAATCTGCCATAAAGGCATAGAGAAACGAAGTGGCTTGATTAGTAACATGGTTTCATCTTAGAAGAAATTTATAAAGTTCCAAATTTGTGCTGTATCATTAAAGATTCGGTTCAACTGCATATAAAGGAAACTCAGAATAACAGTGGCTTAAACAAGACAGAAGCTTGTACATATGAATGGTCTGAAAGTCGCATGACAGTGCTGAGGACATCTGAGACTGGTGCTCCCTCTACCTGCTCCAATATCCTAATACAAAACTTCCATCTCTAAGATCACCTCTGGGTCCTACATTGCAGCTGGAATGGTAGCCAGCAAGTCCTCATTCCAGGCACAATAAAAAAAGAAGGTGGAACAGGCAAAAATGATGTAGCTTTCAGCAGAGTGTTGTTGTTAGGTGCCACTGAGTCGATTCTAACTCACAGCAACCCCATGTGACAGAGTAGAACTGCCCCATAGGGTTTTCTAGGCTGTAATCTTTACGGGAAAAACACAAAGGCATTCAACTGTGTGGATCATAACAAATTACAGATAACGTTGTGAACAATGGGAATTCTAGAACACTTAATTGTGCTCATGAGGAACCTGTATGTAGACCAAGAGGCAGTTGTTAGAATAAGGGGATGCTGTGTGGCTTAAAATCAGGAAAGGCGTGCTTCAGGGTTGTCTCCTTTCACCAATCTTATTCAGTCTCTACGCTGAGCAAATAAACTGAGAAGCTAGACTACATGATGAACACAGCATCAGGACTGTAGGAAGACTCATTAACAACCTGCAATATACAGATGACAGAACCTTGCTTGCTGAAAGTGAAGCCGACTTGAAGCACTGATGAAGATCAAAGAGCACAGCCTTCAGTATGGATTACACCTCAACAGAAAGAAAACAAAAATCCTCACAACTGGACCAATAAGCAACACCGTGATAAACAGAGAAAAGACTGAAGCTGTCAAGCATTTCATTTTACTTGGATCAACAATCGATGCTCATGGAAGCAGAAGTCAAGAAATGAAACACCATACTGCACTGGGCTAATCCGCTGCAAAAGACTTCTTTAAAGTGTTAAAAAGGAAAGATGGCACTTTGATAACTAAGGTGTGCCTCACCCAAGTCATGATTATTTTCAATCTCCTCATACGCATGTGAGGGCTGGACAAATAGTAAGGAAGACTGAAGAAGAATTGATGCCTTTAAATTATGGTGTTGGTGAAGAATACTGAATATACCATGGACTTCCAGAGAAACAAACAAATTAGTCTTAGAAGTACAGCCAGAATGCTCCTTAGAAGCAAGGATGGCGAGACTTCATCTCACTTACTTGGACATGTTATCAGGAGGGACCAGTCCTCAGAAGGACATCATACTTGTTAAAGTTGAAGGTGAGTGAAAAAGAGAAAGACCCTCAAGGAGACAGACTGACACACTGGCTGCAACAATGGGCTCAAACACACCTATTATTGTGGGGATGGGTACAGGTTGGGGCAGCATTTTGTCCAGTTATACATGGGGTCCCTATGAGTCAGAACTGACTCTAAGGCACCTAACAACAAAAACAATCTTTACAGGAACAGACTTCCAGGTCTTTCTCCTGAGGAGCCACTGGGTGGGTTTGAACCACCAACTTTTCAGATAGCAGCTGAGAGCTTAACCATTGTGCCACCAGGACTCCTTTTCAGCAGAATAAGCTAACTTCCCGGGACCTTCCCTGAAATCCCCACATCGCTTCTCATTGACCAGCACCTGGTAATACAGTCAAAGCTAGCTCAGAAAAGGCCAGGAAAATGTACAGGTAGTTCCCGGGTTAAGAACACTGGACTACAGACAAGTCATACCTGCCCTCTAATGTTATGTAAATCTGCCCTCACTCTGAAATGACTGAACCAACCCCTACTCGCAACAAATTCTTCATCACGATCACCATCACTTGCTGCATGTGCAGCTTTTAGCAGCTTTTCAATCTTGCCCTAAAGTAAGGCTGAATAAAAACTATATGCGCTCGTTCCAACTTAAACCTACGGACTCTTAAAAACCCACTTATGAAAGGATCTTGTTCGTAACCTGGGGACTGCCTGTAGTCTTTTAGCTGAGTACATTGTATCCTAAATTTTTAAAAATGAAGTTTATTACTAAGAATATTACTAAGAATACAAGAATGGATCTTGGGTCATCCACTAGCAATCTCTGCCACGAGGGGTGGGGGTGGGGGGCAGGGGGAACATCTTAGAATCACACTATCTTAGAGTGTTGGAAAGAAGTCTTTTAGTCTAGCGTTTCCCATGCTCACTCATTGATAAGAATCTCCTGTGAGGAAGAGCCTCATTAAAATACAGATTCCCAGGAACCACCCAGACCTAGGGAACCAGAATCTCCAGGGAGAGGACCTGGGGATCTCTGTTTTTAACCAGCACTCTAAGGGATTCTTATCATGGAGCAAATTTGGGAAACACTGAGATCTAATCTCCTACCCAACCTGATGATCCCTCAGCACATTCCTGAGCCTTGGAGCCCTGGAGGCAGTCCAGTCCACTCCTGAGCCACACATGGAAGTTCTTTCTCATAATGAGGCAATATCTGAGAGCCTGCCACATGGAAAGAGACCAAGCCAGCCTCACCATAAACGATCTACAAAAGTAATTATGAGCTGAACACCCTAGTGCTTTAACCAGCCAGCTCAGTCACATGAACAAACAGTTAGGAAGTCATATAAAATCAGGCTTCTTCTTTATAGACAGCTGTAGAATGACTGTTCTCTAATTTTTTCAATATTAGTTACCAGCTGGGACATAAGTTTGGCAAACGTCAGAAGGTGTGTGTGTGTGTGTGTGTGTGTGTGTGTGTGTGTGTGTTTTACTCTCACATCTCGTGTGTGTGTGTGTGTGTGTGTGTGTGTGTTTTACTCTCACATCTCTCACGCTCCTTAGTGCCATGCTGAACATCACTGAGCGCTCTGCTCATGCTGACTGAAGGGTGGTTGAAGGCCTTTAGCCTGTGGGTGGGAGGGTTTCTCTTCAAGGATTAAAGTAAAGCTACAGAGCAGTTCTACTCTACACACACCGGGTCGGCATGAGTTGGAGTCGACTTGAGGGCAATGGGTTTGGTTTTTTTGGTTACACACTGAAAAGTGGACTTTATACTTCGTAACATTTAGGAATCAACTATTTCTGATTTCTACTCCTGCTTCCCTGCCCCTTTCTTTGCACCTTTTATTTCCTCCAAATAAATGTATGGAAACCATGTTATTTATTTATTTGTGATCTAGCTACCATCTTCAGCCCTTCTAGAACCAAGGGGGAATCTGAGAACAAACCTGTTGTGATGAATGAACTCTAGGACTGATGGGAATTCTGTAATCTATCCCAGGCAAACAGAAAATCTAGTGGGGTGGATACTGGGGTGGGGGTGGGGGACGTGGCAACCAGAGCCTTAATTATACCAGAAACTGCTTATACCTGGCATGATCTTTCCACACCTGCCCAAGAGGAAAATGGTTCCCACTTACATTTGGTCTCACGTTTATTTATGAAAAAAGAATTACACACTCAGAGTGTAACAAAAAAATGAAATATACATATTAAATGGAGCTTTTCTCCCCCGTGTATTAATTAGTAAGGAAAGTGGAGGATGTATTTCCTCAATGAATAACCAAAAGAAGAAAAACCAAACCCGTTGCCATCAAGTCAGTTTTGACTAATAGCGAACCTATAGGACAGAGTAGAAGTGCCCCACAGGGTTTCCAAGGAGAGGCTGGTGGATTTGAACTGCCGAACTTCTGGGTAGCAGCCAAGTTCTTACCTACTGCACCACCAGGGCTCCAATGAATAACAGCAAGGTCAAATTTGGTGCCTCTGGTCTAAAACTAAGGAGCCCTGGTGGCGCAATGGTTAAGCACTCAGCAGGTAATCAAAAGGTTGGCAGTTCAAACCTACTAGCGGCTCTGTCAGAATTGACTCGACCGTAAAGGATCAACAACAACAGTTTAAGATTGAAATAACTGCCTAAACAACTCAGTGTATCCGAAGAACAACCAAAACCAACGCCACTGCTAGCGAGTCAATTCTGACTCACAGTGACCCCACCGGACAGAACAGAACTGACCCACAGGGTTTCCAAGGCTGTAATCTTCACGGAAGGAGACTGCCACATCTTCCTTTGTCCTGTGCAGCCGCTGGTGAGCTCGAACTGCCAACCTTTTGGTTAGTAGCTGAGCGCTTTAACCACTGTGACACCAGTGCTCCTTCCGAAGAACAACAGCACCACCACCAAACCCACTGCCATCAGGTCGATTCTGACTCATAGCGACCCTATAGGACAGAGTAGAACTGCCCCATAGGGTTTCCAAGGAGTGCCTGGTGGATTCAAACTGCCAACCTTTTGGTTAGCAGCTGAACTCTTAACCACTGCTCCACCAAGGTTTCCTCCGAAGAACAAAGAACCTGCAAAACTCAAACAGAAAATCATTTAGTCCTTCAGTCACATTTGCTTGCTCCAAGATGGTTTGAAAACCAGGTTTTCCCACTTATCATCAATGTGGGTTGGGGTAGGAGATAGGTGGGGGAAGACATAACCCTATTAATTCATTTTGATGCTTCTCATATCCAAACCAAACTCTTGCCATCAAGGCGATTCCAACGTATAGCAACACTACAGGGCAGAGCAGAACTGCTCCATAGAGTTTCCAAGGAGTGGCTGGTGGATTCGAACTGCTGACCTTTTGGTTACCAGCCAAGCTCTTAACCACTGTGCCACCAGGGCCCTTAAAGCAGGGTCCCTCCCGGACATGAAGCCAAAACTATGTGTTGTAAATCCTAACCTCTATGCTTGTGGATGTAATCCCATTTGGGAGTAGGGTTTTGTTATGTTAATGAGGTCATATAAGTATAGGGTAGGTTTTAAACTTGACTTTTGAGATATAAAAAGAACAGATTAGACACAGAAGGCAGCATGAATGAGGGAAAGATAAATGCCACATGGAGATCTCCAAGGAATGCCAAGAGGAACACTAGAGAAGCTGAGACAAGGATTTTCCCCCAGAGCTGACAGAGGCTTTCTCTAGAGCTGGTGCCCTGAATTTGGACTTCCAGCCTCCTAAACTGTGAAAAGATGAATTTCTACTCATTAAACAATGGTTTATGGTATTTCATTTGCGGTATTTCTGTTATGGCAGCACTAAGAAACTAAGATAGTTTATAGAGTGGTTCCGCTGTTTAAAGGATGGGCCTGCTATACGTCAAAGTGTTAACCCTACACCAGCGGTTCTAAGAACCTTCTGGTCATTGCAATCTCCTGAGGAGCTTTAAAAATACTCTACCTGGCTCCTCTCCAGAATCTGTGATGAAGCTGGTATAGAAGAGGGCATACACTGAGGGGTTAAGAACCACTACCCGAGACGGTTACACAGGTGAAGTTTTTTTTTCCCCCCAAACATCAATAGAAGGGAAAAAACTTCCAAACTCAGATATACTACTAGGAAAACCCATCCAGTGGAAAATCTAAGTAGTTACGTTGTTGCGCACCATCGACTCAATTCTGACTCATAGCAACCCTATATAACAGAGTAGAACTGCCCCATAAGGTTTCCTAGACTGAAATCCTTATGGGAGCAGATCACCAGGTCTTTTCTCAAGAGGAGCCACTGGTGGGTTCAAACTGCCAACCCATCAGTTAGCAGCCAAGTGCTTAACCACTGCACTACTAGGCCCCCCTTAAGGAGACTGCAAATTGGCTTTGGAAACTGAATTTCCATATGAATAATTGTTCTATCATTGTTTGATTAGAAACGTTTTAACTACACGGTTCCAGGCAGGCTTTCAGGCGACTAATTTTATCTGGGGCCTAATAGTCTTTTATATTCAATTCCTTCTCCATATGTTTAATACCAAACCAGTTCATAGTGACCCTATAGGGTAGAACTGCCCCACAGGGTTTCCAAGGAGCGGCTTAGTGGATTCAAACTGCCGAACTTTTGGTTAGCAGCGGAGCTCTTAACCACTGTGCCACCAAGACTCCATAGGTTTAATAGAAGGTAAAATTTTACCATAATTTTTAAAAAGCTACTGGTAATTTCACTGTTGCAATGTGGCAAAATATCTAAAGATCTAAATCCAAAATATCCACCACCTTTGAAGTATGTTCTAAATAAATTTAAGTAAAAAAAAATTTTTTTTTTCTGTTTTGTTTTGATGAAAAGGACAGGGTTATTCCCTGGCAATTGTTTAACACCTGACATAATTATATTGTCAGAACTCTGCAGACTTCTGAAATTCATTTAAATCTCTTTCTACTCAGCTGTTTTACTACTGCGGATGTGGTTCTAAAGATTATATCAAATTATATCTTCAATTATGTGCCGAAAAAGCTCAGGAGCAGCTTAGCTTTCATACTACCTAATTTCTTCACGAGATAACCTTTTCTTACTCCACTCCAGAAACAAAACAAACTCGTAAATGCGTAGGCATATAAGATATAAAGAGCCTTTTTCTTTCTTCCTTCCTTTTTCTTTCTTGCTCCTCCTTTTCCTCCTCCCACTCCTCTCTCAACCTCTCTGTTTTCTTTCTCCATTTTTTTCAAAGCTTTCATTTTTCCCCTGGAGAGAAGGTCAGAGACTTGGGGATATCCTGTCTACAGTTTTGATTTGTGCTTAAGGAAACATAAAAAAAGACTTGCTTATTTCAAAGGAAGGTCATTATAACCACTGTATACAGTAGGATCACATTCTTCCCTCTCTGTTTGTTCTTAATTAGTAGAGACTACAAGAAAAATCACTGGCAAGAAGAGGATACATTTTGACTAAGTACTGAGGGAAACGAGCACATTTCCATTAAGATGTGTGTGGTTTTTTTTTTTCCAGATACCCTTGGGACTGTGCACAACTCCAGTGAACAGAAATGTATTGCTTTCATACTCTCTTACAGAAGCAACTACCAGTGGATGCGGAGATGGATGGGAGCACAGGGGGTTGGAAAGAGACCTGAAAAGAAATACAGAATTTTAAAGCTTAATGAGACTTTCGAGAACATCTAATCTTAACCATGTGGAAACCCAGGGAGATAACGTGACTTGTAGGAGTGATACACAAGTTATTGGCAGAGCCAAGATCAAAAAATGAAGCCTACTGTTCTGCCCACTTCACCTTTCTGTTAAACACATTTGTCATCTCTCATCATGTCATAAGATGGCACAGACAGTTAAGCACTGGGCTACTAACCTAAAGGTTAACGGTCTGAACCAACCCAGAGGCACCTCGGAAGAAAAGCCTGGCGATTTGCTGCTGAAAGGTCACAGCCATGAAAACCCTATGGAGGGCAGTTCTACTATGAAACACATAGGATTGCCATTAGTCAAAATGAACTTGACGGCAAATGGTTTGGTTTTGGTTTTAACATTCTACAACTGATAATCAGGCAGGGACAAGAACTAGGGGTACTGATTAAGTCGCTGCCTTTTGTCAAAGAAGAACAACTTTTCTGGAGTGGTAAGAGGATTTTCTCATGAAATGCAATCCATAGTAGAGTTCAAGGTCAAAGAACCATGTGTGGCATACTAAACAAATCATTTCTTTCAAAAGGATCAGCACAAAGCTGGTTCTTATGAGGCAGAGGTTAAAGATGTCCCAAATGTCTAACTTCTCCAAGCTGCTGTACCACTCCATCATCTCTAAAATGAACTACTCCCTCTCGCCTCAGTACTCTCTCTCCTGTCTTTGGGTTCCCTAATTTGCTGCAACTTCTCATAGAACTTTTGAACTGTGTAAAGGAAATGGCTCAAGCGGTTGTGGAGGCTGGCAAGTTCCAAATTCGTGGGTCAGGTGTAGACTTCTCCCTTGCCCTCAGTCTCTGCCCAAAGGCACTCAAGCTTTCTCGCTCCATGGGCCAGGAATCCCACTACGCTGTCTCCTGCGGGTCTCTGCTGCCAGTCTCTGCTGCAGGTCTCTCCATCTTTGGTGGTGGTAGGCTCTCCTCTTTACTCTGGAATTGGCTCTCTTTTAAGGCAAAACTGACCAATCACCGTGGTAGGCCACAATTACCCTATCACACAATCACCTGGGTGGGAGTTACAAGACCATGGTTAGAAAGGCCCGTACAAAAGTAATTAATCCACCGCATATACCCAGAGGGGTCACAGTCACTTCTGTGCCCCTAAGATGGTATGGATAACCTGGCGTTCCAAGGTGAGAAAAACACTCCTGCTGTAATAGGAGCCAGCAACGAAGAATAAACTATGCAGCTTGGGAATAAAAAGCTCCCAGGACCCTGTTGATCGATGTTCAACCATTTTAGGAGGTAACATATGATCAGGAACTGATGGTACTTAAGGAAGAAATCCAAGCTGCACTGAAGGCATTGGTGAAAAAAAGGCTCCGGGAACTGACGGTATATCAATTGAGATGTTTCAACAAATGGATGCAAGGCTGGAAGTGCTCACTTGTCTATGCCAAGAAGGTTGGAAGACAAGCTACCTGGTCAACCAACTAGAAGAGATCTATATGCCTATTCCCAAGAAATGTGATACAACCGAATGTGGAAATTATAGAACAGTATGATTAATATCACAGGCCAGCAAAATTTTGCTGAAGATCATTCAAAAGCGGCTGCAGCAGAATATCAACAGGGAACTGCCAGAAATCCAAGCCAGATTTAGAAGAGGACATGGAATCAGGGATATCAAGATGGATCCTGGCTGAAAGTAGAGAATACCAAGAAGATGCTTACCTGTGTTTTATTGACTATGCAAAGGCATTAGACTGTGTGGATCATAACAAATTATGGATAACATTGTGGAGAATGGGAATTCCAGAACACTTAATTGTGCTCATGAGGAACTGTACATGGATCAAGAGGCAGTCATTCGAACAGAACAAGTGGATACTGCATGATTTAAAGTCAGGACAGGTGTGCGTCAGGGTTGTATCCTTTCACCATACTTATTCAATCTGTATGCTGAGCAAATAATCCAAGAAACTGGACTATATGAAGAAGAATGGGGCATCAGGATTGGAGGAAGACTCATTAACAACCTGCATTATGCAGACGACACAACTTTGCTTGATGAAAGTGAAGAGGACTTAAGGCACTTAGTGATGAAGATCGGAGACTACAGCCTTCCCAGTATGGATTACACCTCAACATAAAGAAAACAAAAATCCTCACAACTGGACCAATAAGCAACATCATGATAAATGGAGAAAAGATTGCGGTTGTCAAGGATTTCATTTTACTTGGATCCACAATCAACACCCATGGAAGCAGCAGTCAAGAAACCAAAAGTTGTACTGCATTGGGCAAATCGGCTACAAAAGACCTCTTTAAAGTGTTGAATAGCAAAGATGTCACCTTGAACACTAAGGTGTGCCTGACCCAAGCCATGGTGTTTTCAATTGCCTCATATGCATGTGAAAGCTGGACAATGAATAAGGGAAGACCAAAGAAGAACTGACGCCTTTGAATTGTGGTGTTGGCGAAGAATATTGAATATACCATGGACTGCCTAAAGAATGAACAAATCTGTCTTGGAAGAAGTACAACCAGAATGCTCCTTAGAAGGATGGTGAGACTACATCTCACATACTTTGGACATGGTATCAGGAGGATCAGTCCCTGGAGAAGGACATTGTGCTTGGTAAAGTAGAAGGTCAGCGAAAAAGAGGAAGACCCTCAGCAAGATGGATTGACACAGTGGCTGCAACAATGGGCTCAAGCTTAACAACGATTGTGAGCATGGTGCAGGACCGGGCAGTGTTACGTTCTGTTGTGCAAAGGGTCACTATGAGTCGGAACCGACCCGACGGCACCTAACAACAGCTGTACCCTGTGATATAGCATAATCGTAGAATAGGTCCAGAACCAATGCAATGAAGTTCTGAAATGAAAAATTTCTTCCAACCCCGGAACTCCACGGTTCACGCATCACCTTTAAAATGTCAACTTCAGTGTCTAAACTTCAGCCTCAAATCCATTATTCAGCCTAAGATATTTTGAATAAGGACCCACCAAGTACGGGAAAAACCATTTGAAAGCAGAAAATAATCAACATTTAAGTAACATTATACTTATGTTTCCCTTTTTGAAAAAATTTCATGTGTTCAGCTTAATGAGTAACTTTTAATACGAGAAGATTATACACATTCCATGTGTCATATAAAGCCACGGCTGCTAAAGTGGGTGATTTAACATTTCAAGGAAAACTATGAATTATGTGAAGGTCAAGTCCCCTTTTAAAAGTATATTAGGAGACATTACAAAAATAAGGAAGTGGTTATACATCTGCATTCCAAGAATGGTAACTCCCTTGTATGGACAGGGAAAAACAGTGGGATAGAACAATTACATTCCTAGGCTAAGAGAACACTTAAAAAAATAAATAAAACTGAATAAAGCACACAAAGGCCAAAATCACAGCACTAAGACATGAATTTCTTTGAGGTGCTCGGTGTTGAAATTCGTATGGTCAAACCAGTAGCTTAGATCAAATTCCTCTTAAATTCAGAGGACAAATTGTAGGATATCATTTTATTCAAATACAGGGCTTCTTTGCACATATCAAAAGGGAAGTGGTTATAAATTGGTCCCACAAAAGCATTTCTACTGGGTTGATAGTGTCCAAACCTGAAGATTCACACCTGATTGTGCTAGTGGAAAGAGATCACTTATGTGAGCGGTATCATGTCACTTCCAGTCCTGCAGATGTGAAGTCTGCACTTCAATTTTTCTGTTTTCTTGTTAAGGTCTAATAAACAGTGCTGTCAAAGAGAAATATAATGCAAGCCATATTTTATATTTTCTGGTAAGCACTGTGTTTTATTGACTATGCAGAGGCATTTGACTGTGTAGATCATAACAAATTATGAATAAATTACAAAGAATGGGAATTCCAGAACACTTAATTGTACTCATGTAGAACCAGTACATAGACCAAGAAGCAGTCGTTCAGACAGAACAAGGGGATACTGCATGGTTTAAAGTCAGGAAAGGTGTGCATCTGGGTTGTATCCTTTCACCATACTTATCCAATCTGTATGCTGAGCAAATAATCTGAGAAGCTGGACTATATGAAGAAGAATGGGGCATCAGGATTGGAGGAAGACTCATTAACAGCCTGCAATATGCAGATAACACAACCAATTATGGTACTGGTGAAGAATATTGAGTATACCATGGACTGCCAGGAAAATAAATAAATCTGTCTTGGAAGAAGTACAGTCAGAATGTTCACTAGAACCCAGGATGGCGAGCCTTCTCACGTACTTCGGACGTGTTATCAGGAGGGACCAGTCCCTGGAGAAGGACATCAGGCTTGGTAAAGTAGAAGGTCAGTAAAAAAGAGGAAGACCTTCAACGATATGGACTGACACAGTGGCTGTAATAACGGGCTCAAACATCGCAATGACTGTGAGGATGGTACAGGACTGAGCAGTGTTTCGTTCTGTTGTACACAGGGTATCTATGAGGTGGAAACAACTTGACAGCACCTAACAACAGTAAGCACTAAAAAAAAACAAAAAGAAGCAGGAGAAATTTGTTTGGCTGCTAACAGAAAGGACGGAAATTCAAGTCCACCCAGAGGCACTTGGAAAGAAAACCCACTGCCTTTGAGTTGATTCCAACTCATAGCGATCCCATAGGGTTTCCAAGGCTGTAAATCTCTATGGAAGCAGACTGCCACATCTTTCTCCCACAGAGCTGCTGGTGATTTCGACCTGCCGACCTTTTAGTTAGCAGTCAGTCGCTTTAACCAGTGCGCCACCAGGGCTCTTTAGAAAGAAAGGCCTGGCAATCTACATCCGAAAAATCAGCCGTTGAAACCTTATGGATTGCAGTTCTACTCTGACACCCACAGTGTCATTGAGTCAGAATTGACTCAACAGCAGCTGGTTTGATTTAGCTCATATAATCCAGTATCTCCAAAATATCATCAAATTCAACATGAAAATTATTAATAGGATATTTTACTTGCTTTTCATACTAAGACTTCAAAATCCTGTGTGTATTTTACACTTACTGTGTATCTCAATAAAGATGCTATATTTTTACTGGTAACACTTGATGTGTATTTAAATTACATAAAATTTAAGTTGAAGAAGTAAATGCACTACCCAAATTGTTCCAAACTTAAATTTAGGTTTTCCAATGACTGAATTGAGTACCAATTTTTAAACTTAGAGAAAATTTAAAATTCAGTTCCTCAGCCACACTAACCACATTTCAAGGGTTCAACAGCCTTGCATGACCAGTAGCTACCGTCCCAGCCAGTATGGACCTAACATATCCATGGCCCAGCCTCATAGAAGGAGTAACTTCTTCCACTTTTCCTTCCAACTTCCCATGGAATGTAAAAGTTAGGCAACAAACAAAACTTGAAATCAGCCCAAAGGGAAATAATTTCTTCATTCTCTAAAACCCTCATGGGATTTGGTTTATGACTGGAATATGGAAATGGAAGGACTATTGTTCAAGAAAATTGATTTGATAGCGTCTATAACTGAGGACTGAATTAGAAAGTATTTGAAAAAGGAAAGTAAATAATATGGCTTACCATAAATTGTGCAGTTTTATCTTATGTAATTCTCACAATGGAAGGTACTGTTCTAAAATTCCCATTTTACTGATAAGGAAACTGAAGCGCAGAGAGGTTAAGTAACTTAGAGACAGTAAGTGGAATGTACAGAACTTGAGTTTAACTAATCGACTGACTCTTAGGAAATACTTCTGGCCTATGTACAATTATGGATATTGATTCCTGGTAGAATTTAGAGAAGCCAGACAAGGCCAAGTACACTGATAGAAGTGGTCACCAGTACAGCTATCCATTTAAGCCCCTGTTTATTGAAAAGTAAGAACCCTGGTAGCACAGTGGTTGAGAGCTACAGGTGCTAACCAAAAGGTCAGTGGTTCGAATCCACCAGCCACTCCTTGGAAATATTAAGGGGCAATTCTACTCTGTCCTACATGGTTGCTATGAAGTCGGAATCGACTCAACAGCAGTGGGTTTGGTTTTTGGTTTTATTGCAAATAAAGAACCCTGGTGGTGCGGTGGTTAAGCGCTCAGCTGCTAATTGACAGGTCAGCAGTTTGAACCTACCAGCTGCTCCGCAGGGGAAAGATGTGGTTCTGTAAAGACTGCAGCCTTGGAACTCTGTGGGGCAGCTCTATTATAGGGTCGGTATGAGGTGAAATCGAGTAGGTGGCAATGGGTTCTGCTTGGTTTATGGAAGTGCCATAATCTCTAAATTCTCCATTTGCCATGGTGACACAACATTCTCTCATAGGACACAGAATCTCTGGGGGTGGAGCCCAGTAACCAGGGCTTTAAAAAGTTTTCCAGGTGACTGTAATGCGCATTGTGGTTGCCAACTACTGAGACACATTAGGATATGCATCAGAATCATCTGGAGGCTTCTGAAACACAGACCTCTGAGCCCCACTCCAGAATTTCCAATGCCATAGATCTAGGGTGGGGCTCGAGAATTTGCATTTTTAACAAATTCTCAGGCAACACTGTTGCTAACAGTCCAGGCATCACACTTTTGAGAACCACTGAGCTAGGGGAAAGACAAATGCACTTAACTCAGAAAACCAAACCGAATTCGTTGCCCTCTAGTTGATTATGACTCATGGTGACCCCATGTGTTACACAGGCAGTCCCTGGGTTACAGACGTCTGACTTATTATATTAAAAATCTGGGTTAAACACAGTGGTTCGTAATAAGGACTGCACACACTACTCTGTGATGCTCATGGAAACACTGTGTGGTTTGCAAGTGTTTCTTGTTTTCTATGCATACCCACTGCCATCAAGCTGGACTCATAGCAACCCTATAAGACAGAGTACAACTGCCCCATAGGGTTTCCAAGGAGCGGCCAGTGGATTCCCACTGCCGATCTTTTGGTTAACAGCCAGGCTCTTAACCACTGTGCCTTGAGGGCTCCTTAATATGCATACCATCCACTGCTGTCAAGTTGATCCTTACTCATAGTGATCCCATAGGGTTTCCAAGGCTGTAAATCTCTATGGAAGCAGACTGCCACATCTTTCTGCCATGGAGTCGCCGGTGATTTTGAACTCCAACCTTTTGGTTAATGGTGGATGGCTTTAATCACTGCACCACCAGGGCTCTTTTTTATATGCATTGAAAGGTAAAATACATACTAGATACTAAGACAAACATTTGACTAACTGACACTAAATAACTGTATGTACCTGTTGCTACTTACCTACAAATTCAACTTAAAGACAGATTTAGGATCCTGTTCAAAACCTAAGGACTGCCTGGAGAGTAGAACTGCTCTATAAAGTTTTCTTAGAAGCATAGCAAGGGCTTTCTTCCGTGGTGCTGCTAGATGGTTTCGGATTGCCAACCTTTAGGTTAGTAGTCAATAGCAAAGAGTTTGCGCCACCAGAGGACCTTAACTGAGAAAAGAAACCACTAAAAATTCTGTTAAGAACCTTTACTAGGAAAAAGGTCTGGCGATCTACTTCCAAAAATGAGCCAATGAAAACCTTACAGATCACAACAGTCCAATCTGCAAGCAATCATGGAGATGACACAAGGCTGGGCAGCGTTTCCTTCTGTTGTGCGTGGGGTCATAAATTCGGAGCCCATCTTGATGACAGCTAACAATAGCAACTTCAGGGCAAGGTAATTAGGCTCGCATCTGCCTCGGCCTCAGGGTAATAGGAAGTAATTGCTTGGATCCAAAGACTTGTGCTCGATGCCTTAGATTTTAGCCTTTTTCCTTCAGCTCAGAAGATGCAGAAATCCAGAGCCAGGCCCCAGAGATTAATTTATGATGGAGTTACTGAAGCTGAAAGGTCCCTGAGAGACACAGTTTGTGTTCAACTACTAACTTAAAAGTTGGTAGTTTGAACACACCAAGTGGCACCACAGGTGATCTGTCTCCATAAAGATTACAGCCAAGAAACCCCTATGGAGCAGTTCAACTCTATAATACATGGTGTCACCGTGGGTCAGAACTGACTCAATGGCAACAGGTCTGGTTTTGGTTTTTGGTACTGAAGCTTACTACACAGGCCTCTCCCATGGCCTAGCAACGTGCTCACAGGGTCTTTTTTTTTTGGTAAAATTTGGAAAAGTAAGATATCATTTGTTTTTTCTTTTTTTTAAAGAAGGATGCCCATATATTTTTGTATAAACTTCACGATCCACAAAACTTATATGTACCCTTGGAGATCTCTTATCCCTACTGTTCATATTCAGATTTTTTCCAGAAGAAAAATAGTATTTTTTTAAAATCACAAGTGTATTCAGAACCTGCTTTTACCTCTTACTAATACATGAAATGGCCTTCTTTAACAGATTTCTGCAACATCTTTAATGGCTGTGTAATATGTACCCAGAAATATACTCAGCCAATTTTCTACTATAAACACTAAAGTGATGTCTAATTTTTATATGTTTAAAAGTATTGTCATGGTGAATATCCTTAAAACTAAATACTTGTGCTGACCCTTATTTCCTTCGTATTCCTCTAGGTAGAAGTGTTGATATGTCCCATATGCATCTGGTTTTTACATTGTTGGGTAATAATGTAATATTGAATTTTGTAACTTAAAGCTGTCTCCACTTAATTTATCATATGCACTTCCTCAGTTGCTGCCTACTTTTTAAGCTGAACATTTTTAATGGCTCTAGAACATTCCTCTCTATGGATGTAACATAATTTATTGGCCTACTCCTCCAGTATATGGGTTACTCTGATTTTTCATTATTATAAATAACACTACAATAAACACTTTCCCTTTTTTTGGATTACTTTCTTTACAAAGCTTCCTGTAAATGGGTCAAAAAAATATAATGGTGGCCAGTCATATAATACTGTGTTTGTGACAGAAAAACATCAGTGTGAACAGGGTTCACAAATGTGTGACCATATGAGCTTGAAGGTGTCCGAGCTAAGCAGAGCCTCATACACACACACAAAAATAACCAAACCTGTTGCCATTTAGTCGATTCCAACTCATAGAGACCCTACAGGACAGAACTGAACTGCTCCATAGGGTTTCCAAGGCTGTAATCTTTACAGAAGCAGACTGCAACATCTTTCTCCTATAGAATGGCTGGTGGGTTCAAACTGTCTGCCGACCTTTCAGTTAGCAGCCAAGCGCTTTAACCAATGCGCCAACAGGACTCCATCCCATTAAAACCAAACTTGTTGCCATCGAGTGGATTCCGATTTATAGCGACCCTATAGGACAGTGTAGAAATGCCCATAGAGTTTCTAAGGCTGCAATCTTTATGGAAGCAGACTGCCACATCTTTCTCTGGCGGAGCAGCTGCTGTGTTCAAACCCCTAACCTTTCAGTTAGCAGCCAAATACTTAACCACTCCATCACCAGGGCTCTTTTAGGGCTCCACAGACTACTAATATTCCCTACAATTAACCCAGTGTCATAAACCCAGGCCTAGTGTCTGCCTGATGGCTCACCTGACCTTTCTGGAAAATTTCTTCCCCAGTTCGGGCCAAGGTGTCCAGAATCTTTTTGACAAGATATAGCTAAAACGACTCACCAGTTACCAGCTGCCACTGAGTGGATTCTGACTCCTGGCAACCCCATGACTGTCAGAGTAGGACTGTGCTCCATAGGGGTTTCAAGGCTGTGACCTTCCAGCGGTAGATCACTAGGCCTTTCTTCCAAGGCACGTCTGGGTAGATTCAAACTGCCAACCTTTAGTTAGGGAGCCAAGTGCTTAACCATTAACACCACCAAGGAATTCCTAAATGAGTCACAAATGGATACAAATCAAATAATGATCATAAAGCAGTGTCTTTTAAGGGAATCCATTATCTCCTGCTACCCCTCATCCTGAAGTCCCTGGGTGGTGCCAACAGTTAAGCACTCTACTACTAGCCTGAAGGTTGGCTGTTCAAACTCACCAGGATGCGCCTCAGAAGACAGGCCTGGCGATCTGCTTCTGACAGGTCACAGCCTTGAAAGCCCTATGGGGCAGGTCTACTCTGCACACATGGGGTCACCATGAGTCAGAATCCACTCAAGGGCAACTAACAATAACAATAACAACAGTGTCTTTTAACTGAGGCTGTCCCATCATAACCAGGTTTTAAGCTCTATTCTGTCCTGTTTTGTTTCCTGTAGCGAGTAGCATTGTTCTTAGTCAATTACACGCAAGAGGCCCTAGATGCCAGTCAAGTAAGTGGAGTTAAATTTAGGTAATTTTCTGCCCATAGAATGCAGGCTAGTTAACTAGCCTACCCAAGACCCAAATCCGTAACCATGGTTTCTTTAACACTTACGCTAACTAGCGAAAGGTACAAAATAACTATGCGTACAGAACAATTCCACAGGTGAGTTATAAATAACACAACACGTCCTCCAGTGGTGCTTGATAATGTCACACGCACAATCAAAAGATGGCCAAAAGGACATTCAGACCATCCTAAAGGTCTGAACACACACAGAAAACCCCAGTGACCTTTTGTTTCTGTCCATGATATGGGGAGAACGGCAAATATTGAGCAGAAAGGGGTCAAAGGGGTACAATGAACTGTATTTTCTTTCTGCACCTAGTCATTCATTTACTCAACACAGCACTGGTGCCAGGAGCTGGGGTAGACGCTGGAAGTAGAGCAGGGACAATGATCCCATTACTGCCAACCACGCCCCACACTGACACCTGCCACCCAAATCCACATGTTCACCATGCGGGAAGGGATTATGGATTTCTAACAGCACTTGAGAAGGCAGGAATCTAAGTCAACAGTTGTTGGCAGGTGCTGTTTGAGTCATTCTAACCCTATGTGACCAAGCAGAACTGCCCCATAGGGTTTTCTAGGTTTTAATCTTTATGGGAGCAGATTGCCATTTCTTTCTCCCGTGAAGCCGCTGGATGGATATGAACCACCAGATCTTTTGGTTAGCAGCCGAGTGCTTAACCTTGTGCCAGCAGAGAGCTCAGGATTTATTTGCTCAATGCGACCAGAGCTTACACAACAATCCAACCTTCCAACTATTCACTAGGACCTGGATCAAGTGCCAGAAACCACCACCCCAGGGAAATCTATGCCCCAAGCCAACCTATGCTAAGTGATACCCTTTGTTATTTCCAAAACAGAAAATAACAGGGACATTCCTTAAGTCTCAGGTCCCAATTTGCATTTTAGGTCCTCCTCTCCACTGCCCCCCTCCCCAAAACAGGTCTGACGGCTTCGATTTACATATTCTCTGCCCACTCTTAGGGCACACACCCACTGCTTTCAGACAGGTAATTCTCCTCTGGCTAAGTCCCTCCACTGCAGCACGTTTTGGTCAAAGTTTCCCCATGATTATCATCTGTCAGTTGACACTGGACAGAGAAATTTGAAATTTAACTGCAGGCCTTTACTTGGCTGGCTGGAACCACATTTTGTATCTTTCAGCAACAAATACGCGTGCACACCAGCACAGCAGGACCTTCTGGTTAAGGTGTGGCGTCTGCAGCCAGAACTTCCAGGTTCAAGTCCTGGTTCCTACTTTACCTTCACGACTTGGACAAGTTACTATGTCTCAGTTTTCCCAACTGTAAAATGGGGATAAGAATAGTACTTCTCCACTAGGGGAGCCCTGCTGACGCAGTGGTTAAGAGCTACGACCACTAACCAAAAGGTCGGCAGTTTGAATCCACCAGCTGCTCCCTGGAAACCCTATGGGGTAGTTATACTCTGTCCTATAGGGTCGCTATGAGTCAGAATCAACTTGACCGCTACGGGTTTTGTTTTGTTTTTTGTTTTGGTCTCCGATAAAAAGTTGCAACCCTGAAGGACAGAGCAGAACTGCCTCATCGGGTTTCCAAGGAGCACCTGGTGGATTTGAACTGCCGACCTTCTGGTTAGCAGCCGTAGCTCTTAACCACTACACCACCAGGGTTACCTGGTCTCCAACAGGAAGGCATAAATTACAATGTGCTAAATTGCCTGACATGTAAGTGCATTTTGGTCTTATATATTTCCCAAACATTCTTTTTTAATCAAATAGATTCTCACTTTTTTTTTTAAGCATCCTAATACGTCTCTTCCAAGGAGCCACGGTGGCGCAATGGTTAAGCGTTTGGCTGCCAACCAAATGATCAGCGGTTGGAACTCACCAGAGGCTTCTTGGGAGAAAAGACTTGGCAATCTTCTCCTGTAAAGATTACAGCCTTGGAAACCCTACAGGGCAGTTCTACTCTGCCCTATAGGGTTGCTCTGAGTCCGACTGACGTGATGGCACCCAACAATGACAACAACAATTTCTCTTCCCATCAAGTTGTTTAGTGAAATGCAAATGCAGTAAGGCCACACCAGATTTCTCAGGAGATTCAGGGGCACTTATACTTGGCTGCCCAGCTGAGAGCAGGGTGTGGTGGCACAGTTTAGAAACCTTCCTTTGAGAATCAACAGGAACCTAGATTCCCTCCCAGCTCTTCATCCCCACACCCACTCAAATCACCACATCCTTTCCCTCCCCACAGCAGCCACCACCCTAGCCTTGGCCCTTATCCTGGCCCCTTTCTCTGATTGCAGGCGCTGACTACCCCAGTCATCCTACTGCCAAAAACCTAATCCTCTTTAAACCTCATTCTTCAGTTACAAACCCTCCACTCCCCTGCCTTTCAATGCTATATAGAAGTACATCCCTCTCATACAATTTTCTTTTCTATGACTTATCCCTGTGCCTCTCCCTCTTGAGTTAGATTCTTCCTCACCTGGAGGTCTCCTAACTGTGAATGCTCACCTACCCAATCAAAAAGGCCCAGCCCCAAACTCACCTCTCCCTCAAAGCCTTCTCTAAACTATGGTGCTTACTGCCTGTGCTCCACGTTTTGTTTTGAGTGGCACAAGTCTTAAACTGCTCTAACTGTCTCATGCTTGTCAGTCATATTATGTCCACTAGGTAGTAAGCTTTTTGAGATCATTCATCCATCACACAACTACTAAGGACCTGCAACGCCAGGCACTGCACTAGGCACTGAGGATAACAGATACCATTACAACCAAAAAACAACCAAACCCGCTGCCGTCGAGTCAATTCCGACTCGTAGCAACCCTACATGCCAGATTACAACTGTGCCACAGGTTTTCCAAGGAGCATCTGGTGGATCTGAACTGCTGCTCTTTTGGTTAGCAGCCAAGCTCTTAACCACTGAGCCACCATTAGCTACCATTTATTGAGAATTTATTATGTACCAAACTGCATCCTAATTCTCATGATGATGGCATTAAGGGAGGTCATGAGTCAGAATCTATTTAACAGTCACAGGTTTGGTTTGGTTTTGGCATTACCCTGGCTTACAGATAAGAAAACTAACTATCAGAGAGGTTAAGCAATTTACCCAATATCACATGGATAGTAAGTGATGAAACTAGGACAAGACAGAAAACAGGGTTGAGAAATAGTACAACGGGTAGCTAGCTGAATAACCAGACCTGAAAGAACATGGATTAATGCATTGTCCATTAATGCCAATAGTTCCAGACTAAGACAGAATGCACACCTTTTCACTTTGGTGCGCCTGACCCAAGCCATGGTCTTTTTAATCACCTCATATGCATGCAGAAGCTGGACAATGAAAAAGGAAGATAGGAGAATTGATGCATTTGAACTCTGGTGCTGGTAAAGAATACTGAACGTACCGTGGACTGCCGGAACAAACAAGTCAGTCTTAGAAAAAACACAATAGAATGCTCCTTAGAATGAGGATGGTAAGACTTCGGCTCACTTACTTTGGGTACGTTATCAGGAAATGGACATCATGGTTGGTAAAGTGGAGGGCTGGAGAAGCAAGGAAGGCCCTTGGTGAGATGGACTGACAGAGTGGCCAAAACAATGGATTCAAACGATTATGAAGATGGTACAGGACCAGGCAAAGTTTATTCTATTATACTTCAGGTTGCCATGAGTCAGAGCCAACTCAACGGCAACTAATAACAACATTATATACATATATACATACAGTGAGAACGAGCCTAGGAGGCAACGAATAACATTTTATATATATATATAGTGAGAACCCAGCCTAAGACACATACATACCCAAAACCAAACCAAACCCGTTGCCATTGAGTAGATTCTGTCTCATAGTGATCCTACAGGACAGAGTAGAACTGGCTCATAGGGTTTCCAAGGAGTGGATGGTAGATTTGAACTGCCTACCTTTTGGTCAGCAGCTGAGCTCTTAACCACTGCGCCACCAGGACTCTCTCTTTCTCTCTCTCTCTCTCTCTATATATAGATATATATCTATATATATATGAAGGCAGAGTTTCTTCAGCTGCTCAGTATTTTTTATTAGTGACTTAGGCTATGATTATATAGGCATGTTTATCAAGTTTGTGCATAACTCAGTGTGATTATGATAGCTAAGTATCATAAGTTAAAATAAGGCAAACAACTAGAGAAATAGATTTATCTAACCAAATGAAACTGAACAAATTTAACTAAGAATATAAAATTTAACTGGGATAAATACAGTATCCTGCATTAGGGTCCAACTATTCAAGAGCACAAGTGCGTGAAGGAAAAGACGTGGCTTTGCAACAATACTTGGAGACAAGAATCAGCAATAAGATCAGTGTGAATCAAGAGGGGAATGTGGCTACAAAATATCTAATATGATCTTAGGTTATATTTATAAAACTGCATATCTAGGAAGTGGAAATTCCACTATCTTAAGCGCTTTTGGACTAAATCTATAGTTATTTTAAGCCCCACAACTAAAGAGAGAGTCAAACTGGCATATAGTTCAGATGAAGTTAATTGATATAATTAGGACAGTGAAAACCCATTATAAAGAATTATCAGATTTCACAATTCTATAAATTACATGTCAACTAAATACATGGACTCAATCTAACCCGAAGTTAAGTTTGTAACATATAATTTTACACTGACATAATTTCCAGGCTTTCCTGTGAAGGTGTAAGATCAGGTCATGGCAACTCCTATCTTTGTAAGCAATCCCAAAATTATAGCTATAAAATGGCATGTTTAAAAAAGGCCCCTATTAATCCCATATCTTATCAACTTAGGTCACCTAATATGTTCCTTTACTTTAAAGGAAAAGCCTAACTGATAACCTACTGTGACCAGCTGGTAACATTCAGAATTTCCATTCCTAATATGGAAAAAGCAGGTAAGAATGGTGTGAGGGGAGTGTCTAACCTTCTCTAACTTCACCATCAGCATCAACCCAAAGCTGATTCCTATGAGGTGGAGGTCAGATATACCTCCTCTCTCCAACCTTTTTACCACTTCCGACACCAGCCATCTCTCCCACGGCACTCTCTACTCCTTTATTGGGTTCAATAATTCCTTGCAATGGCCACCCATAACTTACAGACTATACTCACAGTTATGGGGTTTATTAGGGAAGTAATAGGTTACAATTCAGGATAAGGAACAACTCAGGTTACAGCTCGTTGATCAGGACAGCCTTTTCTCAGCTGTGCCTGCAGTCAGGCCTCTCTCTGGCCCTCGGCTCCTCAGTCCCTCAGCCCAGCCTCTACCCTGCTCGGGCAAGTGTTACAAAGCTCTATAGCTCTGCCAACAAGTGCCCAGAAGCACCCCACTCCGCCAGGAAGCCTCCTACCCGAAGACACTCAGTTCTCTCGCTCCGTGGGTCAGTACACCCACTGTAACCACCTTGCTCCGTGGGCCGGGACGCTCACTGCACTGTCTTGCACCAGTCTCCTGGTATGGCTGCCGCCGTTTCTCTACTGCCACTTCTCACTGTCTTGCGCTATCTCCGGTATTACAGCCCTCTCTCTGTCTTCTGGATCTAGGAAGTTCTCAGTGCAGGGACCCTGGATCCAAAGGACATGCTCCACTCCCGTCTCTACTTCTTGGTGGTAGTGAGGTCCTCCCTTTTCACCTCTGGGATGGCTCATTTTAAGCCCAGCAGGATGGCAAAACTGACCAATTCCCTTGTTAGGGTTCCATACACCTTACTTGCATGGTCCCACCCCAGCAATGCCATGCACTTTATTTGCATTTTTAGCAAGCTGTCCAATCCCCTTGATGGGCCACAAGCACCTTATTTACATATTCCTACCCAATCATTTGGTGGGAGTTATAAGACCTTGGTGAGAAAGGCCATATAAAAGTGATCCATCACAGCACAAAACATTTAATTTTACTTCATACAGCATGCTGCAACAGACTTCCACCCACGGTATAATTGGGGAATTAAGTAACAACCAATATTCACTTTTAGGGTAAAAGTAATCAAAATTGTAGAAAGTCAGTATGTGCCAACATACTGTCAGTTAAGACCCTCTCTGGCAACTGCCCAAGGCTGAATTAATCATCTCTATTATCCATTCTCCCTTTCTCCTTGAAGTTAGCTGGCTTCATGGCTGCCCAGCTAGAGAATATGTTTTCCCGCCTCCCTTGCAGCTAGATAGGGACATGTGACTGAGCTCTAGTCAGTCCCATGTGAGGGGCAATGCTTTTTGCACCTTCAGGGTCATATCCTGTAAAAAGCGAAATGCTTGTGCTTCACTCCTCTTCTTTATGGTTCCGTAAGACTTGAATGTAAACCATGCAACATGGGCAACACCCTAGAGCAGGGCTGTCCAAAAGAATTACGATGCAAGACATATGTCATCTTATGTTTCAGGTAAACATGTAAAGAAAAAAAAAATGGAATTTTAATACATTTATTTATTCCAACATGTCCCAAATATTAGCACTTCAACGTGTAAAAGACTGTAATAAGGTACTTTACATACTTTTTTTTTAACCAAGTCTTTGAAATCTGGTGTGTATTTTACACTTACAGCACATCTCAATTTGGACTGGCCACATTTTAAACATTCAAGAGCCACACTGTAGCTTATGGCTACTCACATTGCACAGTATAGCTCTTGTGGGTGGCAGAACACACGAAGAAGAACCTGGGTCCCAGGATGAATCTATGGAGTGGAGCTGCCAGGCTGGCCCTGCAGTGCTCCAAACTGTGATTTGAAAAGAAAACAACTTCTATCTTGTTTGAGCCACGGTATTCAGGGCAATTTTGTTACAATAGCTTATCCTGTACTATAATTAATATGTCCATTGGGACTTCACAGAAAGACCCTGCAGAGTTTTAGTTATGAAACAACCCTTCAAAGAATGGACAGACCCATGAGTTCACACTGACTCCCATAAAAAACCCCTCCAAAGCATAGCCCAAGTTTCAAAAGCTGTCACAGAAACATTCTTAGCATTGGGAAATACATCTCGGAATAAACATATCCAAGGAGAACATGTGGTTCCTTGAACATTTTCTTGTTCTATTCCCACATTATAAATATCTACAATTCCCAGCCAACCAGCCCACTGGGCAGCCCAGGAAGGAAGGAGCTAGAGACCATCAGATCAAATCATTTGGCCTCCCAAGAAAATAAAAGATGCAATCCTTTTAGGCAGTGCTTCCCCAAAAGTGAAACTGTTTAGATTAATGCAATAAAAACTGCTCTAATAACTGGATAGTCAAATTGATCAGAAACACTGACTTTCCTTTTTTAAAAGGAGCTAGGGACACAAGCAAAAGGAAAGCCAAGGCTAGTTGCTAATGTAACTTTCATAGACATACTGGGCCTTTGGATAATGCAGACACCTATTTGCATGTATGTGAAAAGTAACCAATTAACCAATTGCCATCATGTCAATTCTGACTCATGGCAACCCCATGTGTGTCAGAGTAGAAACACACTCCATAGGATTTTCAATGGCTGATTTTTCAGAAGTAGATCATCAGCCTTTCTTCTGAGGTGCCTCTGGGAAGACCTGAGCTGCCAACCTTTTGGTTAGCAGTAGAACACATTAACTGTTTGCCCTCTAAGGAGCTCCTATGTAAAAAGTAACCACCTCTATACAGCAAAGATCTTTAGGTAGAAGCCCAGTTGAATATCTCCATGGTAAGAATTCAAAAGGAATCCCTATTCCACTCCCAAGGAGAGGTTACATAAAAGAATCTGTCAAAGAAAGAACATCTAGGTCAACAACAGCCTTAGTTTGAAACCATTAGGTAATTGTTTCAGTATAAAGAGATAAGAGATAATAACCTGGATGATTCACTGCTTGTGTAGACGATCAGATTTCCCTAGATTTAGGGCCAGGGTCTCAGTTTCCTATTGGTCTCCAGCAGCAGCTCGAATAGTACGATGTTTAACCAGGAATTCTCAGGATTATGGTCTGGGGTAACTAGAATGAAGCTGTGATCCAGTTAGCCAATGATGGGACTCTTGGATACAGATGTTCCATGGGCTCCAGTGGAAAAACAGAAGTAGCAGCTGTTCACTTTCACTTTAGAATTCAAGTCTGAAGTGCATTTGCCATTTAGAAAACCAACAACCCAAGACTGTTTCCAGACCTCTCCCCTCCCACCACAGGGAATGACACTGGCTTGGGTGAGCTTAACTATACTATGGAGAGGCGGATAGCGGATGGCGCTTTTAAGAACGGAAAATCATTGTATGGGTCTTTAAGGTTAGGGGATAGGGCAGACTTTATTTTACTCACTCTTAAGCTTAGGACTTCAGGGTGGTGAGTGCCCTGGGTCAGCAGGCATGAGCAATGGTTGGCACTGCAAGCTCTGCTGTCAAAAACACCCGAGGTTCAGATCTTTCTGCCATTTATTAAATGTGCAACTCTGGCCAGGCTGCTTACATTGCCTCCACCTTAATTCCTTCTCTTGTAAAATGGTATTACAATAACGGCCCTTACTGGATAGAGCTGTTTTAGCATTACATGATGAACAGCATGCAATGGGAGGGTACAGTGCTTGGCACATAGTAAGCATTCAATAAACACTCCTTATTCCTGTTGTAGTAGGTCAGGAATCAATACTTGCTCAGTCTTGCCATTAATATATATTAAGCACTGGCACCCACTGAAAAATATGTGATAGTCTGACCTTACTCTTTAGACACTGCAAAGAGTCCCAAAGAGGAAGAAACTGTGACACCAAGGTCTAGGAGTGGGTGTGCTCAGTGGGGATTGCTGGGGCTTCAGAGAAATTGCTCTAGGAGGGAAAGACATAGAGGTGAAGTCAGGCAGCAAACACATCCCCCACTGAAGAAGACCTGGAAGATTCGAAGCAGGCCACAAGGCTGACCCTATTTCTCCCCAGAAATATACTAGAAACTCTCCCACCACTACCCACAGGGGTCCATCGCTGATGTATTTTTAAATTATGCCTATGAAAAAAAGAAGCTTAGCTTCACAACAGGTTTGGTTAAGGATCCTCTGTTTGCAAAACGAGACTTGGATTTTAAGTTTTTTTGGTGGTGGTGGAGAAGCAGAGCTTGGGAATCTGTAAAAACTTATTATGAATGACTAAAAACTCCTTAAAAAAATCTTGGCAGAGTTGTAGGTTAGTGAACTTTATGAGAGCTGTTATCTCAACAGGCAACATATTCAAACCCCTATCTGGGCAGGATATGTCTGGTTCCTCAAGATTCATGGGGTGAGCATTTCCTTGGTCCAAAGCTTCAATTGTTAGTAACTTCTTCTTAAAAATATACCACCAATTGAATCTTTCATGGAGCCAGCCATTTTGAACTGACTGCTTTTATTTTGTTTTAATGAAATGTACACAGCTTTCCCATTACAGCGGAAAACAGAATTTGGAACAAGTCTTTCATAAAATTAAACACGTACCCACAAAGTGTGAAGCCCTCAATCAAGTTTGAGAGGCATTTCTCAAGATCTGTTACAAAGATCTTTCAACCCCATTTCCCATGCCTCAACCTCCACCCATTTCACTCAAGGCACTAAAAACTGGCATTTACAAAGATATTCCAGAACTTTGAGCATTTTATTAGCCAAGGGAAATCCCAACCTTCTTGGCCTCATTTCTCATGATGACAGCTCATTTTTCCATGTGGAACCACATACCAGTTGCTGGAAATATTTAAAGAGGTAACGAAGCCACTTTCAAACTACAGTCATAAAACATATAAATGATGATGATTTAGAACACTGTGTTCATTTTCTAAGTATAAAAGTCAAGTATATCCATTTTTAAAAGTAGAATGAAAAATTTATAGGTGTTCTTATTAACACACTCAGAGCCATGCCACAGGCACTCCCCTGCTTTTCTAAAGTATTACTACTTTGCATGTCAAGGGTAATTTTTTAAAACTGTGTTAAGAATATATACAACAAAACATTTGCCATTTAAACATTTTTTACATGTACAATTCAGTGACGTTAATTACATTCATTGTGTTGTACAACCACCACCATCTTCGCCAAATTTTTCCATCACCCTTAACAGAAACTCAGTGTTCCGGAAGCAGTAACTCCCTCTTACTCCCTGCCTTCAACCCCAGTAGCCACTAACACACTTTGATCTCTATACATTTGCCTATTTGTCTTAGTTATCTAGTGCTGCTATCAGAAATACCACTAGTGGATGGTTTTAACAAACAGAAGTTTATTCTCTCACAGTCTAAAAACCCAAACCAAACCCATTGCCGCTGAGTTGATTCTGACTCATAGCGACCTTATAGGACAGAGTAGAACTGCCCACATGGTTTCCAAGGACCAGCTGGTGGATTCAAACTGCCAACATTTTGGTTAGCAGCCATAGCTCTTAACCACTGTGCCACCAGGGCTCCAATCTCACAGTCTAGTAAGCTAGAAGTCCGAATTCAGGGCGACAGCTCCAGGATAAGGCTTTCTCTGTTGGCTCTCAAGGAAGGTCCTTGTCATCAATCTTCCCCTAATCTACGAGTTTCTCACCGTAAGGACCTTGGGTCCAAAGGACACGCTCTGCTCCTGGCACTACTGTACTGGTGGCATGAGGTCCCTCTGTCTCTCTGTTAGCTTCTCTCTTTTATACCTCAAAAAGAAATTGATTCAAGATACAACCCAATCTTGTAGATTAAATCCTGCCTCATTAACATAACTGCCTCTAATCCTGCCTCATTAACATCACAGAGATAGGATTTACAACAAATAGTACAATCATATCAGATGACAAAATGGTGGACAATCACAATACTGGGAATCATGGCCTAGCCAGGTTGACACAAATTTTGGGGGGACACAACTCAATCCATAACACTATTTTAGATATTTCGTATCAGAGAAACCAGGCAATATTTGTCCTTTTGTGTCTGACTTATTTCACTCAGCAAAATGTTTTCGAGGCTCATCCATGTTGTAGCATCTATCAGGACTTCACTTCTGTTTTTTGGCTGAGTAATATTCCATTGCATGCATATACAACGTTTTGTTTATGCATTCATCTGTTGATGGACATTTCGGTTGTTTCCACCTGTTGGCTATTGTAAACGGAGCTGCAGTGAACACTGGTGTACATGTATCTGTTTGAGTCCCTGCTTTCAAGTCTCTTGGGTATATACCTAAGAATGGAATTGCTGGGTCATATGGTAACTCTAAGTTTCACCAAGCTGTTTTCCACAGTGGCTGTACCATTTTAAACACCCTCCCACCCCAGCAATGGATGAGAGTTCCAGTTTCTCCACATCCTCGCCAACACTTGTTGTCTTCCATTTTTGTGATCATAGCCATCCTAGTGGGGATGAAGTGGTATCTCATTGTCATTTTGATTTGCATTTCTCAAAGGCTGACTCCACCTACTGGGCTGTACAGCTGGCTCCCTGCATTAGCTGTTCCTCCTCTCCTAACCATCTGTTGCGGTTGATTTCTGTCCCTCAATTAGATGTGCCCAAGTCCTAACTCCTGGTACCTGTGAATAGGACCTTATTTGGAAATGAGGTGTTTGCAGATATAATTGGTTAACAGGTGGTGGCCCTAATCCAACATGACTGGTCCTTATATATAGAAGGAAGATAGCCATATGAAGACAAAGATATAAATGGAGTGATTCTGCCACACGCTAGTGAACTCCTGTGGTTACTAGATGCTGGAAAAGACAAGGAAGAATCTTCCCCTAGAGACTTTGGAGAGAACATGGCCCTGCCAGCATCCTAAATTTGGAATTCTAGCTTCCAGAACTCTTGAGAGAATAAATTTCTGATGTTTTAAGCCACCCAGCTTGTGATACTTTATTATGACAGCTCTAGGAAACTAATACACTATCCTTCCATCCTTCCAAATCCTACCCCATCCTCAAGGACTGGATAAAACTTCACTGCCATGAAGTTCTCCCATTTTCTCCTGTTTCCAGTGATTCACCCCTCTCTGAAATTCTACAGCATTTATCATCCAAGTAACATCTCACTATATTCTATAGTGTTTGTATTTTGCCTTAGTTATTTCCTGTGTAATTTTATTCCTCTCAACTAGGGTTATGACCCTCTTAAATACAAGAAGCATATTTTACATTTCTCCTATACTCCCTCTAGGGTCTAACCAAGCTTTAAGAACTTCCAAAAGAAAGTTATGAATGTGAACTGAAAAATGTTTAACTCCATAACTCTCTTTGGCATTTGTGTGTTATCTGCATGGTCTCAAACATGCTTATAAGGCAAGTAGACAATGACATTGTCTAACTTCAGCTCACAGAATCAGGCTCATTCCTCTACTACACTCAGATAAACTTGCCCTTGATAAGATGTCAGTCTGATCTAAGTCAGATGTTCAAGAAGGACACTCGGATTAAGCCTCTACCTGCATGATGGTCCTAGAGTAGCAGAGTGACCTATGGCTGTCCACAGGAGGCTCCTTTGGGCCATTATTGCCCTTTTATACTCCTGGGTTTTGCTCTCAATGGCCACAAACGGACCTGGCTGCAGACCTCCCAGAACAAGCTGGCTGAAATGCGATCGTACCAGTGGGTCACCGTCTTCCCTTTATGAAAGCTCGAACATGAGCTGATACTCGTCTTCTTCCTACCCCCCAGAAATACAAAGAACCTTTTCTTCCCCCTTCTCTTTTCAGCCTCACACAAAGACAAGCAGGAAAATTCGATGGCCGAAGGCTGAGGATAGTTCTTTGAAAGAGGCCACTTGCTTTGGGCAATGAAGATTACAGTTTGGCTCATTTGCCTCAACATACACCTTTTAAAATGTTTTTCATTTAACAAGTAATACACCTATATGCATAAACAAACAAAAAAAAACCTGTTGCTGTCAAGTCAATTCCAACTCATAGTGACCCTACAGGACAGAGTATAGTACTGACCTATAGGGAACAGCTGGTGGACTCAAACTGCTGACATTTTAGTTAGCAGCCAAGTCTTAACCACTGTGTCACCAGGCTCCATATGCATAGACACATACAAAAAAATTCAAACTGAAAGGTATACTGCAAAAAGGAAGTCTTCCTCCCCCACAGACACCCATTTGCTCAATTTCCCCCACAGAGGCAGTAACTTAGCAGATTGCTCAGCCCTCTGGATGAGATATAAAAAAATTTTTTTTTAAAGTACAATACTTACACTTCTCAAGTCCATTTTTTTCCATTGTGTGAATAATTTTAAATCATTTAATTAACTCCTTATTTTTTGGACTTTTAGGCTGTTTCTTGGCTTTTTTTGTTGTTTTAATCCCGCTCTTTTTTTTTAATTGTGGTAAATGTTGGGTTTTCTGATTAAGAGAAAGGAATAAGGACAGGCCCTTACATGTGTGTTTAACACACAGTGGAGCAATAAACCTTCACAACCTTGTGTAAATACCGTTACTATTTCCTCCCCTTTTTAGGTGAAGAGCCTAAGGCGCAAGAAGGGCAAGAAACTCTTCCTCGGTCACAAACCTCGATCTGAGTCCAAAGTCGCTTTTTCAGCTGCTCCCTATATCGTCCTGTCTCTTAAAATCTAATCTCAACCTACACACTGGGAGAAAATTTTGGGGAACCATATATATGATAAGGGTCTAATATCCAAAATATATAAAATGCTTCTACAACTTACCAACAAAAAGACAAACAATCCAACCAAAAAATGGGCAAAGGACTTAAACAGACATTTCAACCAAGAGGATATTCAAATGGCCAACAAGTGCACGAAAAGACTCTCAATGTCATTAGCCATTACCACACCCGTTGCCGTTCAGTCAGTTCCAACTCACAGCAACCCTACAGCACAGAGTAGAATGGCTCCACAGGGTTTCTAAGGAGTGGCTGGTGGATTCGAACTTCCGACCATTGGGTTATCAGTCTAACTCTTAGCCACTGTGCCACAGGGCTCCCATTTAGTCATTAAAAAAAAAACCAAACTCACTGTCATCGAATCGATTCCAACTCACAGCGACCCTACAGGACAGAGTAGAACTGCCCCATAGGGTTTCCGAGGAACAGCTGGTGGATTTGAACTATAGACCTTTTGGTTAGCAGCCAAACTCTTAACCAGTGTGCCACAGAGATGCAAATCAAAACCACAATGAGATACTATCTCACCCCCATTCAACTGGCAATGATCAAAAAACCAGAAAACAACAGGTGCTGGCCAGGCTGTACAGAAACAGGAACCCACATTCATTGCTCATGGGAATGTAAAATGGTACAACTACTGTGGAAAACACTTCCTCAAAAAGTTCAACAGAGAACTACCACGTAACTTCGCTATTCTACTCTTAGGTATATACCCAAGAGACTTGAAAGCAGTGATACGAACAGACACATGTGTATCAATGTTCACAGCAGCACTATTCACAACAGCCAAAAGGTGGAAACAACCTAAAAGGTCCATCAACAGATGAATGGATAAACAAAATGTGGTACATACACGCAAAGAAATATTACTCAGCCACAAAGAGAAATGAAGTCCTGATGTACGCCATGACGTGGATGAACCTTGAAAACATTACGCAGAGTGAAACAACTCAGTTGCAAAAAGACAAATACCGTATGATCTCACTTATATGAAAAAAGCAAATAGATAGAAACTAAAGATTATTAGCGGTTACCAGGGGTTAGAGTGAGAGGAAAAGGGAGCTTTTGCTTAGGTGGCAGTCAGTTTATGTTAACAGTGGAGGCACAGTTTGGAAAAGGATAATGAGAATGGTGACACAACTTGAAGAATGTAATCTATGTCACTGAATAATACATGTAGGAACTGTAGAACTGGTATATGTTTTGTTGCATATATTTTCACCACAATTAAAAAAAAAATCTAATCTCCATCCAAAGCTCCGCTCTCTTTCAGGAAACATGGGCTGTGGAATCTGACTATCTGGGTTCAAAAACTGGTTCTACAACATGCAGCTCCAAGAGCCCGGACAAGTTATTGCACTTCTCTAGGCCTCAGTTTCCTCATTTGTGAAATAAGCTTAACAACAGTAACTGCCCCATAAGTTCTGGGGCAAGATTAAGACAATTTCAGGTAGAACTTGGCACAGCACCTGACATAAACACTTCACAATGGGTAGTTATGATCATCATTACATCATATGGCTAACAAACCGGAGTCTGAAACAAAGGGTTTTCTTTTTTGTTTTCGTTCTCTCCATTCAGCCGTGCAGTGGGCTTTGGGGAGCAATTTGGGATGATCTTAGGGAGTTATTTCAAATTGCCTGGCTCCATTTATACCAATTTCTTTTGCTCCCCTCCCCCAAGCCTGCTCGTCTAACATTTCTTCTCTCAGCATCAGTTGCCAAAATCACAGCATTTTCTGCTGCCAAATCCCAGAAGCTTTTACTGGTGTTATTACAGTGGTTTTTTTTTTTTAAATCATGGAAATGTTTCCATTTTTTGTTAACAAACTGGAATCCAGCAATACCCTCCTTACTACCACCAGTTTTTAATTTTTTTTTTAACCCAATGGTTTATGCACCTCTCATTTCCCCTAGCCCTGTTCAGACACCATGGCACTTCAGAAAGATGAAATTTTGCTAAAACAATCTCAACTTGTGTAAATGGAAGCGAACCAAATTCCCTTGGAATAGAAAACGGCATTCGTGAGAACCTGCTCGCACAATTTATGAACCTATATCCACTAAACTAGGCAACATTTTCCATTTAATTGCCTCTTCCTTCTTAGCTGAAAGCCAAATCAGGTATGTAGGCTGTAGTATCATCTAGAGGGCAGATGAGGCTGAAGGTTTCTCCGGGGAGTGGCAGGAGTATGGGGCTAAGGAAGTCGGATGACCCAGGCGCTTGCCCTGGCCAATGGCCAGTTGTTTGACCTTGACCGAGTCACTTCACATTCTCTGACTTTTAATTTACTTGCCTGAAAAGTGATAAGGTTAGGTCAACTTTCTCCTAAGAACTTCTCTAGCTCTAACTTTCTTTAAGTGACACAATATGTTACAATCATCCTACAAGCATCTTGTCTGGCCTGGCTGGGCCTTAGCGCACAGTAAGCTGCATGTCGTGACACAGCCTCAGGAGATAAGCTTCAGCCAAAAGCAGGTGTGTATGTGACAGGATAACCATAAAAGACACGGCCTTCATTTTTTGCAAAAATGCAGTTGTGCACAAAGATTAGACAGAACTATAAAACAAAAAATAATACACGTGAGGAATGTGCTTCTTAGTTCAATCAGATATGAGACCAAATGGGCAGCTCCTGTCCAAAAGCAGATGAGAAGGCAGGAAGGGACAGGAGCAGAACGAATGGACACAGGGAACCCAGGGTGGAAAGGGGGAGGGAGCTGTCACATTGTTGGGACTGCAACCAATGTCACAAAGCAATATGTGTATAAATTTTTGAATGAGAAATTAACTTGAGCTGTAAACTTTCACCTAAAACACAATAATAAAAATAAAAATGCAGTTGTGCTATGCTATCAAAATATAATTCATGGTAAAGCAATAGGATTCAGGGTTCACCTTTAATTGTTGTTAGGTGTAGTTGAGTTGATTCTGACTCATAGCAACCCCATGTGATAGAGCAGAACTGCCCTATAGGGTTTTCTAGGTTGTAATTTTTACTGAAGCAGATCACCAGGTCTTTCTCCCTCAGAGCTGCTGGGTGTGTTCGAACTGTCAACCTTTCAGTTAGCAGCCAAGCACTTAACTCTTGTGCCACCAGGGCTCCTTTACTGTTGCTATCAAGTTGATTCGGACTTAGAGTGACCCTCTAATTACCTTTAATTTCCTAATGCTAGATGATGGCTGAGCAGGCCCATTTTGAGGTAGGCATTTCTGGGCTTCCTTCTATTACCCTTCCATGAACTTCTCCCATTAAACAGTTCTGCTGGAAGCATCTAGAGGGCAACTAGTAAAAGACTAGAATCACAGCAAGCTTGATAAGATGAACTTTGGTGAAAAATTACTGTGTAGAACCCCTCTGTCTGTGTTATTTTTCCCAATTCTCTCCTCTGGGAGCCTGTTTCATAATTCTGACATCATAACTGGTACCTCCTATCTAAGTCTTCTCTGACGGATAATAAGTGAGTAAGAACACCAGGAATTCAAGGGGAGTAAGTCTGAGGGTGGCATAAATGGTCTGTGCTTAGCTGCTAACCTAAAGATTAGTGATTTGAACCCACCCAGCAGTACTGTGGAAGAAAGGCCTGGTGATCTACTTCTGTAAAGATTACAGCCAAGAAAACACTATGGAGCAGTTCCACGCTGTAACACGTGGGGTCGCCATAAGTCAGAACTGCCTCCACAGCAACAGGACTGTTTTTTTGTTTGTTTGTTTCTTGTAAAGGTGCAGACAGCAATAGATACTGTTGCCTTACCACTAAAGCAACAGAGTTTTAAAAAAAAAAAACCTTCGTGAAGCCAACATGAACGTGCTAATACGTAACTCCTTAAGTCACCCTCCTGAGACTGGCTTCCTCTAAAAATGACACAGTGAATCAGGATTTTGGCAAAGTTAGAAATGCTGAGGCCTCTACTGGTTCTTTTAAGATGTTTAATTTAAGTGTTCTTTTCTCTACACAGGCTCTGGGAATAAAAAACTATGTATCTTTTTTGAAAGCTATACACACAAACAGCAAAGAACCCAAAGCATGCCAGAGGCAAAGCCACTTAGAGCTGGGATTTAAAGTGCCTCTGCTGCCTGTAGCTGATTAACCCTCTGCCTTATCAAGGTGGGGCTGAAGGGCTGTTTCTGCAGCTCCAAGGGGCTCAGGGGGAACAGCCAGACAGTGAGTCACAGCGTACTTACATCAGTCTTCCTGAACTTCGCTTTCAAGCTCTTCATGTTTACTCCATTCAGCCTTCCAAAGCTCTAGAGGAGATTTCTCAACATCTAAGCAGCGAAAGAAAGAAAGAAAAAAAGTGAGTATCTAGGGTTCCAAATAAACACCTTAGCTATTGTCTCCTTGTTAGATTACAACTTTGGGCCGTGCGTAGGAGATGGGGTTGGCCTGGAAAGCTGGTCAGAGTTGGGAAATGGTAAAAAAAAATATGCTATTTCCACTTCTGATATACGTTCTATCAGAACATATAAATTTTAAATTTTACCCCAACTTTTCAAATATTAAAACTAGCACAAGTTTAAGTAACTGCTTACCCAAATACCATACTGTGTGGATCATAACAAATTATGGATAACATTACAAAGAATAGGAATTCCAGAACACTTAACTGTGCTCATGCAGAACCTATACATAGACCCAGACGCAGTCGTTCCAACAGAACCAAGGGGATACTGCGTGGTTTAAAATCAGGAAAGGTACACGTCAAGGTTGTATCCTTTCACCATACTTATTTGGTCTATATGCTGAGCAAATAATCTGAGAAGCTGGACTATATGAAGAAGAACGTGGCATCAGAATTAGAGGAAGACTCATTAAAAACCTGCGTTATGCAGATAACCTTGCTTGCTGTAAGCAAAGAGGACTTGAAGCACTTACTGATGAAGATCAAAGGCTACAGCCTTCAGTATGGATTACACCTCAACATAAAGAAAACAAAAATCCTCACAGCTGGACCAATAAGCAACATCATGATAAAGCCCAACATAGAGAAAAGACTGAAGTTGTCATGGATTTTATTTTACTTGGATCCACAATCAATGCCCATGGAAACAGCAGCCAAGAAATCAAACAACGTATCGCATTGGGCAAATCTGCTGCAGAAGATCCTTAAAGTATTAAAGAGCAAAGATGTCACTAAAGTGGGCCTGACCCAAGCCATGGTATTTTCAGTTACTTCATATGCATGCAAAAGGTGGACAATGACTAAGGAAGGCTGAAGAAGAATTTACGTCTTTGAATTATGGTGTTGGCACAGAATGTTGAATACAGTCGACCCTCGGTATCTGGGGGTTCTGCATCTGTGAATTCAACCAGCTGCGGATCGAAAATATTTGGGGATGGAAAAAAGAAGTTCCAAAAAGCAAAACTTGAATTTGCAGTGTGCCAAGCACTACACTGAATCTACAGAAATGAAATGATGTGTAGGCATACCCTGCTGTAGCCCACCCCGCCCCCCGCCCCCCGACCATTTCACAGATCTTCAGTCTCTCTCCAGCACTGGTTGTTTGAGCATTGCTCGACTGGCGTCTCGTTCGTTAGCCACTTGTGTTGTACACAACGTTTGTTTCTGTGAAAAAACGGCCCTCAAAAGCAATTAAGTGGTCAAAGCAATCCCTCAAAGGCTAAGTGCGAGGGGCTTGAGGAGAGTGAGAGGAAGGTGTTTAGGCTAGTAAGGGATGGCTGGCTAGCTATGTAAAGCACTACAGCCTGCACAGCTTAAAAGATCACATGGGAGAATCAGCATCAGCACTCCCAGAAGAGCTGGGAGAAAGAGAAAGGCTACCTTCCAGCAAATCTTAAATTGTGATGCAACAACTATTTACATAGCATTTACACTGTATCAGGTTTTGTTATGGATTGAACTGTGTCCCTCCTCCAAGGGAAAAAAATGTGTCAACCTGGCTAGGTCAAGATTCCCAGTATTGTGTTGTTACCCAACATTTTGTGATCTGTTGGGATTATCCTATGTGTTGTATATCCTAACCACTATGTTAGTGAAGCAGGATTAGAGGCAGTTATGTTAATGAGGCAGGACTCAATCTACAGGATTAGGTTGCATCTTGAGTCAACATATTTTGAGATATAAAAGAGAGAATCAAGTAAAAAAGACAGGGACATAATTACCACCAAGACAGCCAGGAGCACAGCATGTCATTTGGACCTGAGGTCCCTACGCTGAGAAGCAACTACACCAGGGGAAGGCTGATGACAAGGACCTTCTCTCAGAGCCAACAGAGAGAAAGCTTTTCCCTTGAGTTGGTGCCCTGAATTCAGACTTCTAGCCTCCTAAACTGTGAAAGAATAAATTTCTGTTTGTTAAAGCCATCCACTTATGTTACTTCTGTTATAGCAGCATTAGATAACTAAGACAGGTATTATAACTAATCTAGAGATGATTTAAAGTATACGGGTGGATGTGCACAGGTTATATGCAAATACTACACCATTTTATATAAGGGACTTAAGCACTGGAGGATTTTAGAATCCAAAGGGGGTCCCGGAACCAATCCCCCTCAGATACCGAGGGATGACTGTACACCTTGGCCTGCCAGAAGAACAAACAAATCTGTCTTGGAAGAGGTACAGCCAGAATGCTCCTTAGAAGCAAGGATGGCAAGACTTCGTCTCACATACTTTGGACATGTTATCAGGAGGGATCAATCCCTAGAGAAGGGCATCATGCTTGGTAATGTAGAGGGTCAGCAAAAAAGAGGAAGACCCTCAACAAGATGGACTAACACGGTGGCTGCAAAAACAGGCTCAAACAGCAACAACTGTGAGGACGGCAAGGGACAGGCAGTGTTTCCTACATCAGATTGCTATGAGTTGCAACCAACTCAACTGCACCTAACAACAACGAAGTTGACCTAGCTCCACTATACATTCTGCATGTTACAATTATACCATCCACTTCCTTTGGAAGGGCAGACGTATTGAAGAATGATAAGGAAAACAGTTCATATTCTAGATGCCATTCCTTCCCTATTTATTTTTCTTCTTGTGGTTTTTTCCCTTCTAAGCGCACAGGGCAGTCAGTGAAAAATGCCAGGGACAACAAAAGCTCCCTCATCAAATAGCTCATTCCTCAGAGGCAGCTCTCAATGATTAAGACTCTCCAGGTCGCTGCTGGGACTCAGCCCTCAGAGTTGGAGCTGGAAGAGCCTTTAAGAGTCACTTCCTTTAGGAGGGCTCTGTGATCCCCTGGAAACGGAATGCAATTTTCTTTTTTTTTTTTTTTTTTTGAGTCAGTATGTATGTACTTTTTTTTCAGGGAAAAAGTATCGTTCAAAACTTAAGAACTAGTTGTGATGGTTAAGACTGTGTGTCAACTTGGCTGGGCCATGATTCTCCACGTTTTAATATAATCACTCCCATGATTGAATATACTGTGAGTAGCCAATCAGTTGAAAGGGAGTCTCCTTGGGGGTGTGGCCTGCATTTGTATATAAGCAGACGTTCTGGCTTTTTGCTCTCTCTGGATCCTGCGGCTGCTTCCTGTCGTCTCATCTCCCGTTCTTGGGACTGGGGCTGTCAGCTTATCTGCCTAACCTGGGATTCGTCGATCTGCACAGCCGGTGAGTGGGAGCCCTGCTCTCCGACCTTCCGATCTTGGGCTTGCCAGCTTCTGCAGCTGTGTGACTTGGGAGAGGCCTCTACCCTGATCCACGGACTTGGGACGTTCTAGCCTCTACAATCACGTGAGCTGTTTCCTTGATATAATCTCTCTCTATATATATATTTATACACTTTACTGGTTTTGCTTCTCTAGAGAACCTAGCCTAAGACACTAGTAATTTAATTTAGTCTGTTTTTGTGTGCCGTTAGAGTCAATTCCAACTCACTGCAACCCCATGTGACAGAGCAGAACTACTCCATAGGGTCTTCTTTGTTGTAATTTTTACAGAAGCAGATCACCAGGCCTTTCTTTCTCCACGGAGGTGCTGGGTGGGTTTGAATTGCCAACCTTTCAGTTAGCAACTGAGTACTTAACTGTTGTACCACAGGGTTTCCATTAGTGATCTAATGTAAGCTCTTCATTTTCCAGAAGCAGAAACTAAGCCTCAGTAGAGTTGGCCAAGTTGCTGGCAGTCCCAAAGGCTATTTAGGATGGAACTGAGAACCAAAGTCTGACTTCGAGTTTAATGCATTTTCCACTGTACTGCAGCTCTAAAACTAACACCAAAAAGCCAAATCCTGTGCTAAAATATGGTAGAGATTTTACATATTTTTGTCCTTACCTGGAAAATGTAACCCTCCCAAAACGCATTTAAGTCAAAAAGACAAGATAATCTCGCAAAAGCGTCTATTATACAGCAGGGCTCCGAACTGGTTCACTCCAGTTTTAACCACACTGAGAAGCTGCATTTCCACCCCAGATGTACTGAATCAGAATCTACATTTTAACAAGATCCCCAAGTGATCCTTATGTATATAATAAATTTTGAGAACCACTGCTCTACTAGTGGTTCCTAGAATTGGTCCCTAACCAGCAGTATTATCATAGACTGGGAACTTGTCAGAAATGCAAATTGTCAGCAGGGGTTCGAACTGAACGAACCAGTTTGAAGCCCTGTCACGTAGTAAACAATCAATAAATGTAACTTTCATCACCTGAGAGAAACTGACACCAAGTGAGCTTTAACAGTACTATCCCCCTTGAGAAGGAGCCTTGGTGGCACAGTGGTTAAAGTGCTCAGCTGCTAACCAAAAGGAAGGCAGTTTGAATCCACCAGCCACTCTGAGGGAGAAAGATGTGGCAGTCTGCTTCCGTAAAGATTTACAGCCTGGGAAACCCTATGAGGTCGCTATGAGTAGGAATCAACTCGATGGCAGTGGGTTTGGTATCTTTTTTTTAAATTCCCCTTGAGAAGAGCCCTGGTGATGCAGTGGTTAAAGCACCTGGCTGCTAACCAAAAGGTCAGTGGTTCGAACCCACCACGCGCTCCAGGGGAGAAAGATGCAGCAGTCTGCTTCAATAAAGATGTACAGCCTCGGAAACCCTATGCGGTAGTTCTCCTCTGCCCTAGAAGCTCACCATTAGTTGGAACTGACTCGACGGCAATGGGTTTGGGTTTGGGGTTTATCCCCCTTGAGAAGTAAGGAATAGGGTCAAATGTTTGCCACAGCTGTTGACCCCACACACAAGAGAACAAAACGCTGCCCAGTCCTGCGCCACCCCCATGACCAGTAGTGTATTGAACCACTGGGATCCATAGGGTTTTCCTTGGCTGATTTTTCAGAAGTAGATCACCAGACCTTCTTACTCCGCCTTAGTCTGGAAGCTCCGCTGAAACCTGTCCAGCATCCCAGCAACACATAAGCCTCCCCTGACAGATGGGTGTGGCTGCATAAACAGGAAATCAAATCTGAGTTTCCTGCATGGAAGGTGAGAATTTTACCACTGAACCACCACTGTCCCTTGCAACAGCTAGCCACTGACTATTTTTCAAAAGCCTATCATTCTAAACAAAATTGATTTGAGGAGACAGGGTGAAAATGCAGGCAACTGAACAGCTCTACTCATCCCTCATCATCGCTTTGTCACCAGGAATCATTACCGTGGCTGCCATGAAGCAGGGCCCTTTGATGAACACCACGAACACCAGTCATCATACAGCATTTCAATGGAATTAACCCTAGGCCCTCCGTTACTGGTCCCTCTCAGTCTTCTGAGCCTCCAGCCTCTGCAGGAGTGACAGAATGTGTGTTACCTTGGGAACTACACACAGTAATTACACATTGTTAATTGCCAAGTATTTAACCACAGAGAAGGCTGGGCTGGTACCTGAAGAGCAAGGGTAAACTCCAGAGCAGTGTTTCTCAAAGCTGTTCACTAGCTAATCTGAGTCAGAAGGACCTGGGGAATGGTTTCCTAACTGCAGAATTCTAGTCCCCATCCCATGGAAACTGAATCTCTGGGGCCAGGGCCTAGCAATCTGCATTTCAATCAAGTTCCTGGGTCTAATCTTCTGCACACTGAAGTGAATGTGCCTAGAATGCAGGCAGATGGAACAGGGAACACACTTGTTAAAACAAACCACCTTTTGATGTATCCAAGTCGAAATCATGATAATCAGATATTCCCACACTGCCACTGACCCATGGTTTCTACACCAACTGTTGCTTGGAAATGGAAATCATCCCTCAAGTTCAATTCCTTCCACCCTCCGGTTTAAAAAAAAAAAAAAAAAAGTTACTGTTGAGTCAACTCTGACTCATGTTGACCCCATGGTGTGTCAGAGTAGAACTGTGCTCCACAGGGTTTTCAATGGCTGATTTCTTCAGAAAGATGGTCAGGCCTTTCTTCCAAGACATCTCTGGGTGGATTCAAACCAGAGCCCAGCACTTACTATTTCCATCACCCAGGGACTCCTCCACCCTCTGGTAGGGGTGCTAATAACCAAGGAAAAAAAGCCAAATCCACGCAGCAAGAAAGGAAGAAAAAGAAAAGCCAAGGCTTGGATAACACACAAACCGTGTGGCCAACCAAGACATGATCACCCACAGCATTCATTCATTCACAGAACACAAGGTCACAAGCAAAAGTGGATAAGATTTTTGAGGTCATGAAGGGTCTTGTGGATTACACTAGTTTTTTTGTCTTTGGTTTTTTGTTTTTTTTTAGCACAGAAGTGAGAAGTATGCAAACTCTCATTTGAACAGGATTAAATAAATACAGTAACTAATTCCAAAAGTTCCCAGGGGAAGGTATTAGCTGTAAACTGAATGTCTTCTTGGAGTCCATGGCTCTGGATGTGTGACATCTGGGAGGTCCATGGGCTTAATTTCATGATGATAGAGCTAGGCGTCAAGGGTAAAGAAGTTATGAACACTTACAGAGGCAAGAACTGAAGCTGGGGGTAATTACAGTTATTAACAGATCACTGCTTTTCTGTTAGTTTTAAAGGCTCCAACACCTAGAAGCCACGGTTAATGGTAATAGAGCCCCTAGAATGATGCCCGGCCCCCTCTGCCCAGCATCTCCTCTTGTCTAAGACCATCCACAGGTAAATCAGGGGCTCACCTTCTCTGGGTCCACTGGAATCTTCCAGCCCCAATTCCCAGTCCCAAATTTCCAAAGCCCAGGCTGCACTACAGCTTATCTCGAGTAGAGTGACATCAATCTATTTAGCAAGGCACACTAATGGTGGTCTTTGAAAAAAATGCTTAGTTCAAAAGAGTTGCAGTGAAGGTGAATTCACAGCAAAGCAGCCTAATGCGGACATGTATAAAAGGATCAAATGTTGCACAAATATGGCAAAAGTTATCTGAACCAAGTTCTCCTGTTTCAAGCAGAATAAAGCATACCTATCCTCTGAGCAGAAACATTTACCATTTTACTACCTGCTCAATTAAAATAAGTCACTGAAACATGGCTCCCATCGCTGGTGGCAGCTTATCAAGTGCTGTTGTGTTGATCTAGCGATGGAGCGGTATGGAGATGCACAGCCTTGCTGCCCTCTCATGTGAAAGACTGGATCAAGCAAATAGGGTGTGGTGGTTAATTATATGTGTCAGCTTCGCTAGGCCATGGCTCCTAGTCATTTTGCCAAACACTAGCCTAGCTGCTGTTTTGTAACATAATCTAATACAATGTAATGTAGTCACCTTCCATAATGTAATCTAATGTAATCTATCAATCAGTTGAAACGAGAGTTCCACAGGGTGTGGTTTGCCTTCAGACTATAAATAGATACTTTGGCAAATCTCACTCTCTTGACTCTACACTCTTCCTGTCGCCTGACCTATGGATCTTGGGACACTAGCCTGCAGAAGTCTCCAGCCTACAGATTTTGGACTTGCCAGACCCCCACAATCCTGTGAACAGCAGAAGTCTCTAGCCTGTTGCCTGACCTATGGATTTTGGACTTTCCAGACCCCATGACTGCATGAGCCAATTCCTTGAAGTAAATCAATCTCTCTCTCTCTCTTATTTTATGTATAGCAACTCTGTTCTTGTCTTAATAAGACAGAATTCTAAGCTTATACAGACCCTTTGGTTATAGGAATTCGCTCTCTCTCTGCATATACATACATAAATATAGGGTTGCTATGGGTCAGAATCAACTCAACAGCAACGGTTTTTTGTGTGTGTGGAGTATGTATGTGCCTCACTGGTTCTGTTTCTCTAGAAAACTCTAAGACATAAGGTTAATTTATTAATTCATTTCCCCTTTACCAAATAATGTAACTCTCGGAGCTTAACATGAGATGCCTTTATCTGATAATCATCTTAACCCTAATCAAAAAATTTTAATATTAGCCTATAGAGCTTTACCATGAACAAATAAGCTAGACTTCAAGTACTTAAAATAGCTTATAATGGGCAAGGCATTTCTGTCTGGGATGATGAAAATGTTCTAAAATTTACTGTGATGATAGTCGTGCAAGCTGTGAACACACTAAAACCATTGAGTTGAATGCATTAAATGGGTGAACTGTGTGGTATGTGAATGTTATCTCAACAAAGCTATTAAAACAAAAAGCTTAATAATCTACATTACTTTCTCTGATCCTTAGAGTTGGAAAAATTCCAACTCAGACACCTCTGGGCTGACTGATAAAGAACTTCAAAAGAACATAAGACAGGTTAACAATCCATGCCTTTAAAATGTGATTGTTCCTATGAGGTTTCTGTATTTACCTATTTCTCTAGCTCACTGATTTGAAGTGATTAGAAGAAAATAGTTCTTCTCTTCTATTTCCAAGCTACTCCTACCCCACCTACTCTAACCCCAACATCCACATAAGGCACAAGAATCCTTTCCTAGGGCAGTGGTGCCAATGTCTGTTAATACATTAGGGTCCTCTTGGAACCTGGTCCCAGATATTCTATCATTGGAGGAGAAGCCTGAAAATCTGTAATTTTTTTTTAACTAACTCCTTGCGTGATTTGATGTTTAACTAGATTGGGCAACCAGTGTTCTAGACTCAGTTAGTGATAGCCTATCTATAATTCACACTTTCATTAGGAAGTAATCGAAAGACAATGTGCAAGTAGCTATGACAGATCAATACTTTTGAGCATCAGCTGTGTTTAAATCTTTCACAATATAGTGAAGGTGGGAAAAGGGGCCCCTTACACCCTAACATCTAGGAGGGCACCAGCTGACTATGCGCAGCCACTAAGGAACTAAGCCTATACAGACACTTGGTTTATGGGAAAGTGGTGGGGCAATGGTCAGCAGTTCAAACCCACCAGTGGCTCCTTGGGAGAAAAGACTTGGCAATCTTCTCCCATAAAGGTTGCAGCCTAGGAAACCCCATGGGGCAAGTTTTACTCTGTCCTGTAGGGTTGCTATGAGTCAGAATAAACTCAACAGCACACAACAATAACAACAGCAGCAGCTTATGGGAACTCTGGGCAGGCACCGTGGAGGGTTCAGAATTGACAAGTAGAGATGACACAAAACCATCTTAGAGTTAGGTGCTAAATACTGTAAGAATTCAGGGTGGAAATTCTTAAGGGCTGGGAAAAATCAGAGAAGTCTTCATCATAGGGGCGGGGCTCTAACAAGGCCTTAAAGGAAACACAAAATTTGGGCAAGCTGAGGAGGACAGGGCATCTTGTCAGTCCTCTCCCACAAGATGGGACACTCCCACCTCAGATTTTCCAGGCAAGGGTCAGACCCCTATCTCAGCTCTCCAAGCAGGCCTGTCAACCTTTTTCAAGGGGCTGAGGAGAGGTGATGAGAATCAATGCACAGTTCTGGCAAAGACAAATTCTCCCCCAATCTCCACATACTCTGACCCTCTTAGGCCCTGGATGTGAGACGTTGAGGAGCCTTGTTTTCAGTTTTCAGCCAATTTTCATACTATCTTGCCATTGTTGTTGTTGTTAGTTGCCTTCAAGTAGATTCTGACTTACAGTGACCCCATGCGTACAGGGTAGAACCACTCCATAGGGTTTTTAAGGCTGTCACCTTTCAAAAGCAGATCACAAGGCCTGTCCTCTGAGGTGCCTCTGGGTGGGCTCAAACTGCCAGTCTTTTGGCTAGCAGTCAAGCACTTAACTCTTTGTGCCACCCAGGAACTCCTTTATCTTGACATAGTACCAGTCAAGTTAAGAACTTCCTTGTCTCTCTTATGTCTCATCTCCCCTCACCCCACTGCCAGCTTTATGATTGCAACCCTAGAGGGATCCAAAACCACAACAGGGAGATGGAAGAGGCGGGATAGCAGGGTGAAATGGGGAAAGAGAGAGAAAGGAAAGATATTTAACTTTAAATCAAATCTGAACTGTTTACTATTGTTGTCGTTGTCGGGTGCCATGGAGTCGGTTCCAACTCATAGTAACCTACACACAACAGAACTAAACACTGCCCGGTTGTGAGACATCCTCACAATCATTGTTATACTTCAGCTCATTGCTGTAGCCACTGTGTCAGTCCATCTCGTTGAGGGTCTTCCTCTCTTTCTCTGACCCTCTACTTTACCAAGCATGATGTCCTTTTCCAGGAACTGGTCCCTCCTGATAACGTGTCCAAAGTATGTGAGACGTACTCTCACCATCCTTGCTTCTAAGGAGCATTCTGGATGTACTTCTTCCAACACAGATTTGTTCATTCTTCTGGCAGTCCATGGTATATTCAATATTCTTTGCCAAAACCACAGTTCAAAGGCATCGATTCTTCTTCAGTCATCCTTATTCACTGCCCGGGTTTCACATGCATATGAGGCAACTGAAAACACCATGACTTGGTTCAGATGCACCTTAGTCCTTAAAGTGACATCTTTGCTTTTCAACACTTTAAAGAGGTCTTTTGCAGCAGATTAGCCCAATGCAATGCATCGTTTGATTTCTTGACTGCTGCTTCCATGGGTGTTGATTGTGCATCCAAGTAAAATGAAATCCTTGACAACTTCAATCTTTTCTGTTTATCATGATGTTGCTTATTGGTCCATCTTCCATCTTCATCAGTAAGTGATTCAAGTCCTCTTCACTTTCAGCAAGCAAGATTGTGTCATCTCCATAACACAGGTTGTTAATGAGTCTTCCTCCAATCCTGATGCCCCATTCTTCTTCATATAGTCCAGCTTCTCAGATTATCTGCTCAGCATACAGATTGAATAGGTATGGTGAAAGGATACAACCCTGACGCACACCTTTCCTGACTTTAAACCATGCAGTATTGCCTTGTTCTGTTCAAACAACTGTCTCTTGGTCTAAATACAGGTTCCTCATGAGGACAATTAAGTGTTCTGGAATTCCTATTCTTCGAAATGGTATCCATAATTTGTTATGATCCACATAGTCTAATGCCTTTGCATAGTCAATAAAACTCAGGTAAATATCTTTCTTGTATTCTCTGCTTTCAGGTAGGATCCATCTGACATCAGCCATGATATCCCCCTGTTCCACCTCCTCTTCTGAATCCAGCTTGAATTTCTGGCAGTTCCCTGTCGATACACTGTTGCAACCGCTTTTGAATGATCATCAGCAAAATTTTACTTATGTGTGATATTAATGATATTGTTCAATAATTTCCACATTATGTTGTATCATCTTTCTTTGGAATGGGTACAAATATAGATCTCTTCCAATCAGTTGGCCAGGTAGCTGTCTTCCAAATTTCTTGGCATAGACAAGTGAGCACTTCCAGTGCTGCATCCGTTTATTGAAACTGTTTCTTATTATGTGTAATTGGACATTCTTTAATTTCTGAATTGAGAGTATTTGGCAATTGAAACTGGCTGTAGAGCTTTTTTTTCTTTTAAACTCATAGATTCCTAAATGGGAGCTTCTAAAAATTAAACATTTATGCTCATCAAAAGACTTTACCAAGAGAGTGAAAAAAGAACCTAAAGACTGGGAAACAAAATTTGGCTGCGACATATCATAAAATAGTCTAATTTCTAAAATCTATAGAATACGTCAACACCTCAACAACAAAAAGACAAATAACCCAATTAAAAAATGGGCAAAGGATATGAACAGACACTTCACCAAAGAAGACGACATTCAGGCAGCTAACAAAACACATGAGGAAATGCTCGTGGGAATTGCCTTAGAGAAATGCAAATCAAGACGACAATGAGATACCATCTGACCTCGACTTTACTGGCACTGATCAAAAAAACACCAGGAAATAACAAATGTTGGAGAGGTTGCAGGGAGATTGGAACTCTCATGCACTGCTGGAGTGAATGTAAAATGTAAAACCACTATGGGAAACGATATGGCGCCTCCTTAAAAAGCTAGAAATAGAAATACCATATACGATTCAGCAAGCCTAATCCTAGGAATACATCCTAGAGAAAAAAGAGCCATCACGTGAATAGACATACGCACATCCATGTTCATTACAGCATTATTCACAATAGCAAAAAGATGGCAACAACCTAAGTGCCCATCTAATTCAGGCATTAGAGACATTGCAACTAATGTCACAAAACAATTTGTGTTTAAATTTTTTAATGGATAAACAAATTATGGTACATACACACAATGGAATACTGTGCAATGATAAAGAACACTCGGGAATCCCCAAAACATCTCACAACATGGATGAATCCGGAGGGTATTATGCTGAGTAAATTAAGTCAATCACAAAAGAACAAATACTGTATGAGACCACTATTATAAAAACCCAAGAAAAGGCTTACACACAGAAAAAGACAATCTTTGATGGTTATAAAGGATAGGAAGGGTGGGGAGGGGCAATCGCTCACTAGATAGCAGACAAGTGTTAACTTTGGTGAAAGGTAAGACAACACATAATACAGGGGAAGTCAACACAACTTGACCAAGGCAGTCATAGAAGTTCCTAGACATATCCAAACACCTTAAGTGACTGCGTTACTGGGGCTGAGGGCTAGGGTCCATGGTCTGGGAGGGCAGCTAGCTCAACTGGCATAACATAGTTCATAAAGAAAATGTTCTACATCCTACTTTTAAAAGCTTGCGAGCAGCCATGTAAGGTATATCTATTGATCCCAGCACGTTTGGAGCAGAGGAGAATGAAGAAAACCATAGACACAAGGAAAATATTAGTCCAAAGGACTAATGGACCACATGAACCACAGCCTTCAGCAGCCTGAGCCCAGAAGAACTAGATGGTGCTCGGGTACCACCACCGACTGCTCTGACAGGAATCACAATAGAGGGTCCTGGGCAGAGTGGGAGAAGAATGTAGAACAGAATTCAAATTCACACACACAAAAGACCAGACTTACTAGTCTGATGGTGACTGGAGGAACCCTCGAGACTATGGCCTCCAGACACCCTGCTAACTCAGAACTGAAGCCACTCTCAAAGTCCACCTTTCACCTAATGATTAGACGTATTATAAATCAAACAATAACACACGTGAGGAACATGCTTCTCAGTTCTTTCAAGTGTACGAGACCAAATGGGCAACACCTGCCCAAAAGCAAAGATGAGAAGGTGCGAAGTGACAGGAAAACTGGATGAATAGACACTGAGAACCCCAGGGTGGAAAGGGAAAGGGAAAAAGTGCTGACACGCTGCGGAAATTGTAACTAATGACACAAAACACTTGTGTTTAAATTTTTTGAATGAAAAACTAATTTGCACTGCAAACTTTCACCTAAAGCCAATAAAATTTAAAAAAATACATATGAATTCCATCCACAAAAAGGGCTATACAGACTTCACTAAATAAATTTTAAAAAGACAGTGCAACACAAAGCTGCTTTATGATTATATCTTATGAGTCTTATTTATTCAGCAAACCAGATACGTATGAATAAATGACTGAACAAACAAACAAGCAAACTTCTACTGAGCATAAATTATGGGCCAGTGTTTTCAAATCTGTTATCGCTTTTATGACTTAACTAAGGTCTCTTTTATGACTTAACTGTTTGTTAAAATACTTGCCGACATGATAAAGAAGGGAAAAGTTAAAAGGAAAAAACAAAAGCATAAGCAATGGTTTTATTTTGGCAATGAGTCCTTTCTAAAATGCTTTAATATCTCACATTTTTTTCAAAGGAAAGAAAAGAAATGACTACATTCTTTTTGAACCATATATGTCATTCAGATATTATATCATAATAATCATGTATTAAAACTCTCCTGAGAACATTAATCTCCGTATATTCACAAATTCCTTCTTCCAGGGCATGACATGACCTTTCTCTCTAGAACCAAATACATCATTCATCTTTCAGAATGAAAGTTGCCAACAACTAGGGCTGATTCTTGATCCATGAATCAGCCAGAGCCTGTAGCACTGATTTAAAAAAATAAAAAACTGGTGGAGCTCTGGCAGCATTACTATCTAGTCTGTTACTCATATGTGCCAATGAGCCTACCAAGGTCCCAAGGTTATCTCATGCCCTATATTATCCATCCAATTTAAAAAGCACAGACTTAATTAAACAAGCTACTGCTGAAATATACAAATCATTCGAAGACTAAGCAACTCCTGCAATTATTCTTTGTATTGAGGATTATTATTATTATTTCTCGTCACTGACTTTTTTTTTAAATGGTGATAAATACATATATGTGGCAGAATATCTGCCATTTCAATATTCTTCACATGTACAATTTAGTGACATTATCATTCATCATATGGTTCACAAACCAAACTGAACTTGTTGTCATCGAGGGGAGTCCAACTCGTGGTGAGCCCTTGTGTTACTGAGTAGAACTGAGCTATATAGGATTTTCTTGGCTGTAATCTTATGGAAGTAGATAGCCAGGCCTTTCTTTCAAGGCGTCACTGGGTAGGTTCAAACTACCAACTTTTGGTTTGTAGCCAAGCACAAACCGTTTGCACCACCAAGCAACTTTATTATGTTGTTCAATCATCACTTTAACCCTTTCCTGTGTTAATGTTATCTTTCAGATAACCTCTAAAGTGCCCTTCCAATTCTATTTTTCTAAATCTTTTGATGTTCATTTCGATACCACCATCTAAAAATACTACTATCTTCCTCCATCAATACAAAAACTGCCCTGCACATAACTAGCTGTCACGTGTGCCTATGTGGGGGCAAGCTTCTTAGCTTCTCCTGCCAGTATCCATTCCCTGAGTTTCACCCATCTTGAAACCAACAGAACCAATAGAGTTTAAAAAAACGGAGGTCTAACCCTCAAACATTACTGGCAGAAACATAAAAATGACACAGCCACTTTGGAAAGCGGTTTGGCAGTTACTTAAAAAGTTAAATATAAATTTTCCATACAATCCAGCAATTCTACTCTTAGGTATCTAGCTAAGAGAAACGAAAACACATGTCCACACAAAGACTTATACATAAGTGTTTATAGCAGCAGTATTCATAATGGCAAAAAAGTGGAAACAACCCAAATGTCCAGCAACTGGTTAAACAGAATGTGGCATATCTGTACAATGGAATACTAGTCAATAAAATACCGGAATACCGATCCATGGTGCAACATTGATGAGGCTCAAAAACATCATGCTAAGCGGAAGTCAGACACCTTTAAAAGACCATATATTATATGGTTCCATTTATATGACGTGTCTAAAACAGGCAAATTTATGGAGACAGGAAGTAGATTAATGGTTGTTAGAGCCCTGGTAGTGCTGTGGTTAAGAGCTCAGCTGCTAACCAAAAGGTCAGCAGTTCGAATCCACCAGCCGCTCCTTGGAAACCTTATGAGGCAGTTGTACTCTGCCCTGTAGGGTCACTATGAGTCAGAATCCACTCCATGGCAATGGGTTTGGTTTGATTTAGGGATAGGAGTGGGAACTGGGTAGTAATTGCAAATGGACGTGAGGGATCTTTTGGGGGAAAGGAAAATGTGTTAAAACTAGATTGTGGTGATTGCTGCACAACTCTATAACTAAAAATCAATTATATACTAAAATGGGTGAATTTTATGTAATATAAATTATACCTCAATGAAGCTGTTTTTAAAAAGATCAAATCAAAAAGCAGTTCTGTATGCAAAGATTTTGGTAGCGAAAAATATCTTCAGAATGAGCGGGTAGGCTCCATTTATGGTTATAGTTAATCCCTGTTTTCACTCTAGAAAGATTTAATTGCAAAAAGCTGGCTCACCACATATTTCATCAGTTCTTTGTTTGACTTGGTTTCAAAATGGGGATAAGCCTGGACTTTCCACATTCTAGAATGTTGGAGATGTCATTTATAATGATCACAATGGTTCAGTTTGTTCTGCTAAATCTCTTCACCCAGTCATCCAGGGCCTTAAATACTTTTCAGAATGAAGGATAAATACATAAATTAGTAAAATAGATTCTGTGGACTCTGATGCCCTATGAGTGGGAATAAGGGAATGGAGGGAGAGCACAAAATTATTTCTGCTGCCCCAACTATCATGTTCGGACATCACTTGAACATCGTGTATTCATTAAAGTTTGCGTCTCATCTCCAGTTCATCAGAGAAGGGGTGTTTGCTCACTTGAAGGCAGACATCTTCATTTTCTCCAGCGCAATAATGCTGATTTGTATAGCTGTAGTGGGTCTATGATGTTTGATTTGCTCAGCAGCGCCCCGTCTTCTACTAACTGTACTAGCCTTCTTTCAGAAAACTGTTCCTCCAACAACCCCCACAAACAGGTCATCTGGTAGAGGCTACTCCCCTAGGGATGAGAATGTGTCCTCAGCAGGGCTAGTCAGAGACTTTCCCTGGGCTTTTCAGAGTTGGAAAAAGGAAAGGGAAGGGAAGGAGAGGGTGGGGGAGGGGAGAGAGAAGAGTAGGGAAAGGAATAGAAAAGAGGGGAGAGGAAGGGAGAGGAGGGGAAGAGGGAAAGAAAGGGGAATGGAGGGGAGGGGAGCAGAGGAGAGGGTAGGGGAAGAGAGGGGAAGGGAAGGAAAGATAGGATAAGAGAAAGGATGGGAAGGGAAGGGAGGGGAAGGGAAGAAGGGAAGGGGAGGAGAGGGGAGGAGAAAGGAGACCCATCTCTCTGGTGGAGAAGCTGGGAAAATGTGGGCCTGGCAGCTGCTCAAGACTTCAGTTCTACCCTGTGCAGGAACTGGTCTGAGAGAGAGAAGTAAAGTAGGCAGAGCCAGAAGGAAAGAAAGTCCCTGGTTCCAGGGGTCCCTGAGGCCCTTCTACATCCACACCCTTCTAGCACAGGATCTGGGGCCACATAAGCCAAGGCACTACCCTTCTAGCCTAAGCTAGCTCAAGTTGGGTTTCTGTCACTTGCAAACTAAGAGTACTGACAAATAATTTGGTGCCTTCTCATATAGTACTCCATCTTACTCAGGCTGTCATCTCAGATGCCACAGTAAAGGAGGAACCCAGAAATCTGACAACACAGTTGCAATTCCTATTTATGCCCCTTCAGCACATTTCTGAAGTCAGGTAGCTAAATTTACTTCATTAATCTCCAGAAGTGGAATATACACTCTCTGGACTGTAAAATGGAGTGGCACAAACAGTCAGGTACTTGGCTCCTAACAGAAAGACTGGTGGTTCAAATCCACACAGAGGTGCCTTGGAAGAAAGGCCTGGTGATCTACTTCCAATAGATCACAGCCATTGAAAACCCTATGGGGCACAGTTCTACGCTGAAATACAAAGAGTTGCCATAAGCTGGAATCGACTCGACAGTGACTGGTTTTTTGAAGTGACTATAAATGGGATGATTCTCCGATGCCCCTACAAACCTGCAGGTTAGGGGGGGTACATTTATCATTCATCTGTTTAGCTGTTAACCAGCCTCACCTGTTCTGCCCCATGCTTGTGTGTTTGCTATGATGCTAATCAGGTTTCAGCAGAGCTTCCAGACTAAGATAGACTAGGAAGAAAGGCCTGGTGATCTACTTCCAAATATCAGCCAATGAAAACCCTATGGATCACAAGGGTCCAGTCCTCAACCAATCATGGGGATGGTGCAGGACCAAGCGGCGTTTCTTTCCACTGTGCACTGAGTCGCCATGATTCCGAAGTGACTGGACAGCAGCTAACATCAGTTTACATAAAAACTCTCGAGAAAAAAAAAAGCCGCTGTGACAGCTGGGTCCAGGAAGGACCAGTGCATGGGGCTTGAGAATGAGCTTGGACCCCAGGGCTGTCTACAGGGGTGGACCTCATAAACTCTGCACCCCAGGGACTTGGCTCCAGAGGGCTGAGGGGGTATAAAAAGTATGAAACATGGAAGCTGTCTCCTAGCTAAAGCTAAGGATGATCAGAGAAAAACTGCAGAATAAGAGGCAATGAGGAGAGGGGGGCAGGCAGTGGAGAAGAGGCCCTGTGCTCAGCTCAGCTGGACTAGGAGGCCTCAAGGCTCAAGGTAATCCTCGGGGCAGCTAATCCTTGAATAATGGTGAAGATGGACATGGAAATACACTGTCACTCACCCTCATTTATTCTAAACAAGACATATGGAAGAGAAGCCTAATACAGTGACTCAAACAGCAAGGCATCACTCCCCAGGGGCTCTGCCAGTCGGGATTTGCTATATTATGGCTCTGGCAATGCAAACGCAAAAAGCCTTTCAGATCTTTTCCCATTCCTGCCTGCCTTAGGAGAGCCCAAGGCAAACTCCAGTTCAACTGCATCTGATACCCAGCACCTCCCATCGCTCAATGTTCAACCACTGTCTATGTTTAGAGACAAAAAGGAAACAGCATTAACTAGGAAAGATGGGAAATTCACCCACTAGCAGTAGCAAAAGTTTAATGTGCTCCCCCTACCCTACACACATACAGGTGCATCCCACAAACCCAGACACTTTGTACTTGATCCTAAAAGGGTTTAAGGAGTAAAAATACCATGGTTACGCAAGAACTTGCAATTTAGGAGAAAAGATCAAGAAATTTATGTTTTATTTACTCATATACATTGACTATCAACTATGGACCATGCACAAAAGGGATGTAGAAACGTGGGCCACACAAGCCCTGCCCCTAAAATCAGCCTTATTATAAAAAAAGAAAGGTCCACGTAGATTAATGCAAGATACAGATTTGCAAACCTAAGACACAAATGTACATTATAATATGTTTGTAATGAAATTATTGTACTTCTCTAAAGAAAGTATTTAAAACTAAGAAGCAAGATGCCAGATGACTGACCGGGTAGAGACACAGGGAAGTTTAATCAAACACATTTATTGAGGGCACTCTAGGTGCCATGTGGCGTAGGGGCTAGAGGACCCATACGAAGACATTACTTAGACTGGCACTGTCCAATGTTGTAGCCATTAGCCACATGTGACTACTTAGCATTTAAAATACGATTAGTACAAATTGGGAGCCCTGGTGGTGTAGTGGTTAAGAGCTATGGCTGCTAACCAAAAGGTCAGCAGTTCGAATCCACCAGCTGCTCCTTGGAAACCCTATAGGACAGTTCTACTCTGTCCTATAAAGTTGCTATGAGTCAGAATCGACTCAACAGCAATGAGTTTGGGTTTGGGTTTGGAAGTACAAACTGAGATGTACTGAAAGTGAAAAATATACAATGGATTTCAAAGACTTAATATGAAAAACAGAATGCAAAATATATCATTAATAAATTTCATAGTGATTACACATTGAAATGATAATATTTAGAATATACTATATAAAATAAATATATTATTAAAATTAATCTCACCTGTTTCTTTTTTACTTTTTATTGTGGCTACTAGAAAACTTAAAATTACACATACGGTTTACATTATATTTCTATTGGACAGTGATGATTTAGATATTCCGTTCAAAGACTGTGTGATGGTCAACTTTATGTGTCAACTTGGCAAAGCTATATTTGTTACTGTCGAGTCAATTTCAACTCATGGCGACCCTATAGGACAGAGCAGAACTGCCCCATAGGGTTTCCAAGGCTATAATCTTTATGGAAGCAGACTGCTACATCTTTCTCCCCAAGAGTGGCTGGTGGGTTTGAACCACTGACCTTCTAGTTAGCAGTCATGTGCTTCAACCACTGTACCACCAGGGCTCCTTGGCAAGGCTATACCCGTTGCCATCGAGTTGATGCCAACTCATATCGACCCTACAGGACAGAGGAGAACTATCCCATGGGGTTTCCAGGGAGCAGCTGGTGGATTCGAACTGTCGACCTTTTGGTTAGCAGCCTGAGCTCTTAACGACTGTGCCACCAGGGCTACAGTACTGTTATTTAATCAAACACTAATCTAGAGGTTGCTGTGATGTATAGATTAGCATCTACAACTAGCTGACTTTAAGTAAAGGAGATTACCCTCAGTAATGTGGGTGGTCCTCATCCAATCAGTTGAAGGCCTAAAGAGCAAAAACTGAGGTTTCCCAGAGAAGAAATTCTGCCTCAAGACTACAGCCTCCAGTCTTGCCAAGTTTCTAGCCTGCAGGTCTGCCCTACAGACTTCAGACTTCCTAACTCCAAAATCATGTAAACCAATCCCTTAAAATAAATCTCTTTATCTATATGTGTGTGTGTGTATACATATATATTTAAAAATCCACTGCTGCCAAGTCAATTCTGACTCAAAGCAACTCTATAAGACAGAGTAGAACTGCCCCATAGGGTTTCCAGGGGACGCCTGGTGGATTTCAACTGCCAATCTTTCGGTTAGCAGCTGAGCTCTTAACCACTGTGCCACCAGGACTCCATATGTATATATGTATGTATGTGTGTATGTGTGGGGATATGTGTGTATGTGTATGTATGTGTGTATGCATGTATGTATTGTCCAGGTGGCACAGTTTGCACTCAACTACTAACTTAAAGGTTGGCAGTTTGAACCCAGCCAGGAGTGCTGTGGAAAAAAGTCCTGGCAATCTGCTTCTGTAAAGATTACAGCTTAAAAAAAAACCTGTGGAGCAATTCTGCTCTGTCCCATAGGGTTGCTATGAGTCAGAATCGACTCGATGGCACACAACAATCTTTACGGGAGCAGATCACCAGGTCTTTTTTCCCACAGAGCCACTGGTAGGTTCAAAACACCAATGGGTTCAAACCTCCAACCTTTTGGTTAGCAGCCAAGAGCCTGACCACTGCGCCACCAGTGCTCCTTACAGAATCCTCCAGGAAGTCAAACCAAAAGGCATCCTCTGGGAATGGGCCAACTGGAGACAGGCATCCCTTCCTCTGGCTGTTCACCCTCACTCACACATCCCTGCATCACCAGAGGGAGGGGAGCATCTTTATTTCATTGTGCTTTTCATATGCTGAGCATATGCTTAATGAATAATTTTACTGAACTCTAAGAGTCAACAAATCCTTTCCACGTAGGTTTGCTAAAGATACCAAGTCAAGAATGGAGAAAACATTAAGGATAATTATGGACAAGAGACGAGACTGTTTTTATAAACTACAGACTGGATGGAAGTGTCCATGTTTTGGCAACAGTTCAAACAGGAAAAGTGGGACTTTTTGATACTGCGATGCTTCCTTATCACCAGGATAGTTCTGTACCTTAAGAAATTATTCTAATATCTCATCTAACAACTCTCTCCAAGCTATAAAAAATAAATGCTTCAACTCAGGACAATTAAAAGCACTGATACTATAATTAAAAAAGAATTCTAAAAAAAAAGTCATCCAATGAGACTGGAATGGAGTGGGGAGTGCAGGTGATATTTGCTCTGGAAGCCACACACAAAAGCACCCACAGCCCGGCAGGCTGCCACCTAAGCCCGCAGTAGATATCAGCCAGGATAGGGTGAGCTGCTCTTTTCTGTTTCTTTTACCTCAGTGGATATGAACACTTTCCATGTAATGAGAATCAAATGCCCTTTGTTCCAAGGGGTATGCACTTAAAATAATCAGGGGTTGTTTTAAAGGAGAGAAAGAAAGAAAGCTTGTTGCTAAACAAGGCACCCACAGTAATACAGTTGTCAACAGATTGGCCAAAGAACAGCCCTTAGGAGAGGTGTTAATTTTGAGGAAATCACTGCACTCTGCATCCCTGTCTCTTTCTGGCTTTTAAAGACTCCAGAGGAAAAGCACAAGAAAAAAGCAAATAAAGGCTCATCCAACACTGTATAAAGCTGTGTAGCATAGAAAGAATCCAGTCAGAGAAGAGTGTACAGAGATTGCTGACATAAGGTTGGTGGCAGAAATGGTGGGTGTCTGGACACTGGCTATAGTTTTTAGGCCTACATTTTGAATAGCTTTTTTCAATTTAAAAAAAGCTCATAGGATAGAAGTGTGAAACTTTTCTCAAAAAAAAACAACAACAACAAAAAAAACGGTATCAGCTCCAAAGAAAATCTAAGCATTAAAAAAAAAAAAGACACAAGAAGGTTCTGAAAGTATTTGAATCTACTTGTACCCATGCTGAACGTGTTTGCTGCTGTTAATGAACAGCAAGTTGGCCTCGACTCACGGCACCCACCTGCACAACAGAATGAAGCATTGCCTGCTCCTGCACAATCCCCAGGACTGGTTGTGGATCGGACCGTTGTGATCCAGGGGGGTTTCACTGGCTGATTTTTGGAAGCAGATTGCCAGACCTTTCTTCCTAGTTTGTCTTAGTCTGGAAGCTCTGCTGACACCTCTTCAGAATCACAGCAACACGCAAGTCTCCACTGACAGTCAGGTGGTGGCTACAAATGGAGTGCACTGGCCAGGAATCTAACACGGGCTTCCCACAGGGACGATGAGAACTCCACACTGAACCAACCAGCCTCAATGAGTTTGGATTGAGCCCGGATTAAACTTTCCTTGGAGAGAGAATGGTAGAGCACCCCTCATTGCCTGCTCTTGATGTGGCTCCATGAGGACCTCTTGATGTGGCTCCATGAAGGGTGCTTAGGGACTCCTCAACCCTCCTGGGGTCCTGGCATATGTTTGCAGCTGAGCCCTGTCTTTTATTTTCCTCTCAGCTGCCTTCACAACAAAGAAATAAGATGCAATCCACGGTCCATGGGCTTTTGACTCACATGTTCCTCTGTCCTTCGGGTGGATGGGAAGAGGTCATGCATAGGCGACTTCTCTTCACAGTGACATGACAGTGGGTCCTAATCGTCCCCCATAAACGAGTACTCCCCTTCGTTTTTGAAAGATGATCAATCACCAGCACATCATTTCTTATGAAAGACCCTCAAATTACTTAAGCATTCTTGTCAAATTAAGAGACTCAACACAGAATCTGTTACCTTCCTGACAACACTTGACAAATAGATGTTTACCTGGTTCTCAATGGGCAGGGTGCTAAGGGCTTGGGTTCCATACCTTTTCTGATCTTTGTCAATGCTGTTTGTCTCACCTGGACTCCCCCCATTTTCACCCTATTCTCCAACACTGCTTGTCCAAATTTATACACATCTTCTTCATTTATAACAATATTAGCTAATTATAAGACTCCCAAGATCACTGAACACATCTGAGAAACAGAAAAGTACAGTTCAGAGCCTCTGGCTTTGAGCAGCCAGAACTAAGGCTCAGGTCTAGCTCTGCCTCTTACTAACTCCATCACTTTCCAAAAGGTCATTGCACTTCTATCGGCTTCAGTCTCATCTGTAAAAGGAGTCCCCCACCCACCCTACCTCACTCTAACCACTAATAGTCTGCCTTGTACTATTGTGGATTGGGAACGTGTCTTAATCTGCTTAAAACTCTAAGCTCCATGAGGGCAGGACAGTTGTTCATCTATGGATCATCTAACTCAATTATTCCACCAATAGCTATTGCTCATAGGAAATCTGACAATGAAAGGGCAGCCTTGAAGCCCAGCAGCAAAGTGCCTGGTGCATAGAAGGTGCTAAATTAAACTGACTTGCTGAGAGAACTTGTATTGTGGGCCCTCTGTTACAGGCAGGGTAGTGTACCCTTTTACCTAGTTTTTTTCTTTTTTAATGTGTTACAAATGTACGTAAAATTTACCATTTTAAAGTGTACAATTCAGTGGTATTTAGAACACTCACAATGTTGTGCAACCATCACCACCATCCAGTTCTAGAACATTTTCATCACCCTAAAAAGAAACCCTGTAACTATTAGCAGTCATTCCTCATTCCCACTTCTCCCCAGCCACTGATAACCACTAATCCGCTTTCTATCTCTAAGAATTTGCCTATTCTGGACATTTGTTATAAATGGGAGCATACATTATGTGGCCTTTTGTATCTGGCTTCTTTCAATCACTGTAATGTTTTCAAGGTCCATCCATGTTGTAGCTTGTACCAGAACCTCATTCTTTTTTATGGCACAATATATTTCATTGTATGGATATACCTTGTTTTGTTTATCCATTCATCAGCTGATAGATATTTCGGTTGTTTCCACCATTTGGCTATTGGAAATAGTTGCTCTGAACACACCTATACATGTTTTTGTTTGAACCCATTTTCAATTCTTTGGGGTATACAGCTGGGAGAGGAATTGCTGGATCATATGATAAAAAAGAAGACGACCCTCAATGAGTGGACTGACACAGTGGCTGCAACAATGGGCTCACACATAGCAACAATTGTGAGGACAGCACAGGACCAGGTAGTGTTTCCTTCTCTTGTACAAAGGGTCACTATGAGTCGGAACCAACTCAACAGCACCTAACAACAACAACATCATAATTTTATATTTTTTGGCCAATTTTTGACTGAAGAAGCTTGAGGACATCTCCCAAGTTGGGCACCAACAGAACAAGCTCCCTGAAGTGTGGCTGACAACAGCAATGCCTTCCCATAGTGTCTGCTACTTCCCAGAGGAGGAGATACCATTTGAGGCTTCCAGATGAGGGTTGGCTCCCCAACTATGAAAGGTGGCCCTGTCTCTTTAGGACTCAACAAGGCAGCACCACCAGGCTGGGAGGCCAAGATGAGAAGGTCAAAACAGAGCCAGTGGAGATATTTTCCCCACTGGACTGAGTCAAAGGCCTACTTTCATGAGCCTAGGAATGTTGCTAGGTGAGGTCTGGAGACATCTCACTTCCCTCCTGCAACAGCAAAGCCAGGAAACTGTTGTCACCTGGAAAGTAGCACAGGCTCAACTCCAGACCAAGAAAGATGTTGTCCTAAGACTCATCCTTAGAGTTTATCAGGTCTCTGTGAAATGAACAGAGAGCCACTTCCTATTACTTCTAAATAGCATTATTATTATTATTCATCCAGTAGAAATAGTTCCTAAAACTGGTCAGTGATATGTAGACTGGTTGGCATAGCAACTGGTGACTGGTTTTACAATTGAGGATATAAAACCCACAATTATTACTTTTCGCTTATGTAATAGCAGGTTATCAAATTGTCCTGCAGGTTAGTGGCAAGTGATAGAAAATAGATCCCTTGTAATTGTGCTCTTGATCCCTGAAAGGTGGCTGTTAAAGGTAAACAGGACAAACGCCAACAAGGTTTTCCAGCTACATTCAAGAGATCTCGGGTTCTTAGCCAGGAGACTGTGAAGAGGAACATAAATGGCCTGGGGGGAGGAGCTCCTTGAACCTCCTGAAACTGATAAAAAATCATGAATGTATAATTGCATTATTGTATACTTGCATTTAATGTGTTATTGTAAATAATTAAATTTTCCCCTAGAAAAAGTGGTCAAAACCGGCAGCAGGCTTCCTAAAGTGTCCGTCTATGACTCAAGGATTTTAGAATCTGCTACACATGATGTGATTACCACCGCGAGGGTTTTTATGACCTCTGAGTGTGTGTGTTTAGTTCCATAAACATTAGTCACCTACTATGTGACAGCACTCTATCGGACACACAAAATACAAAGTTCAAGAATGAAGCATGCTTCCTTCAATCAAATAGAAGAATGTTGTTTTTCTTTGCTTTGAAACATATGGCTAACTCATAAAATTACTTATTAAAATACTGACTAAATTAGCTGAAGCCCGTCAGGAAGACTGAAGCCAAAGACTAGATCCTATAGATTGTCAGGATTGGGGAATGGTTGTTTAATTCACAATCTTTACCTTTCTTTAAGCCACTCGTACTTTTCAGCTCATGGGTAGCTATAAACCAAAGAAAAATCTTTTTAAATCATTCAGCCTTTTGATTAGACTCATGTTATAATTCTAAACTTAGAATTTTCAGTTGAAGTTTAACTAGCCCTATCTGAATCCATAATGTGCTGATTTCTTTCAGTATAATTTTATTACAGAGGATAAAATGATTGTACTTCAATACTCTAAATCCAGAGTCCTTTTTCCTATCACCCATTTAAATATACCCAAGAGACCTTTGATATATTTAGCTCTGTTTTGTCAACTCCTATACTCATCACGCAAGATAAATTCAGTGGCTTCTAGTAAAATCACACACTTCACCGTAACAGTGAATGTTTTCAGCACCATGAATTAAGGATTTTATGATGTGACAGTTCTTAGTGTATTTCTAGGTCCCCTACTACACAGTGGTTGCCCCTGGATCTTCAGATTAAGGTCATCATTCTCCCTCCATCATGAAAAACATTTGCCCCACACAAACAAAAATGTCATGGATGAATGCACAAAGTCAGGGCAAAGATAAGCACACCACCTGCAAAAATTCAGGGAAACACTTTTCTATTCCCAGAAATTCGTGTGACTGAGGTTGCTTAAGATCGTTGCTGGCTTGCCTGTACAGATGCTGGGTGGAATGGGGAATAAGCGTCCCTTGGTTATGCACCTTCCACATTTAAAAAGTTGGAAAGCTAGGTTATCAAGAAAACAGAAGGTGGGTATGCATCCAAGCATCATGTCGATAATGTTTTCCTTTGAATTCAGGTTTAGGCAAGATATTGGGAGAACACGGCCTGAAGACACAAGTTCTTCGTCAGGTAAATCACACTGACTTTCAGTGGTCCCTTTATAAGACATGATTCTTACCCTGATGGAATCTATAAATATGCGCACTCATAACCTAGGGCACTCAATTACACCTATGGAAAAACCAGTAGCTTTGTTGTTTTTGTTGTTCTTAGCTGCCATTGAGTGGATTCTGACTCCTGGCAACCACATGTGTGCAGAGTAGAACTGCTCCATAGGGTTTTCAAGGCTGTGACCTTTTGGAAGCAGATTGCCGGCCTCTCTTCTGAAGTGCCTCTAGGTGGGTACAAATAGCCAACCTTTCAGCTAGTGGCAGGGTGCTTAAACATTTGCACCATCCAGGGGCTATGGAACAAGCAGCACATTTATCTAATATGTGTTAAAAGAGAAATTCCAAGTAGAAAATCACCTTATATTCACTCATTCATTCAAACACACTTGCATACCTCCTATATTTACATTTGAGTCCACAGGACATTTGAGTACTATGTCAGCAGTGTTCTAGACAATAAGAATATACATCAGTGAACAAAAGAGAAAAAACCCTGCCTTCAAGGAGCTTACATTCTAGCGGGGGGAAAGGGGATGGACCGATAATACACAACATAAATTAAGATATACAGCCAGTTAGAAGGTGATGTGGTCCATGGAGAGAAATAAAGCAGGGAAGGGCATGTCAGCAGCGGGTGGCCAGGGAAGATCTTGCTGAGAAGGTGAAGTCTGAGTAAAGACCCTAAGAGACTGAGGAGCACAGCTATGTAGATATCTAGGGGAAGAGCTTTCTAGGCAGTGGGAACAGCAAATGCAAAGGCTCTGAAGCTGGAATGTATCTGGTAATTTGAAGGAATAACAAGGAAGCCAATGTGTTTAAATGCTTACACCGCTTCCAGTTTAAGGAATTAAAAGTAGGGACAAAATGTGTCACGATCACGCCTACATGTTGTTTCTGTTAGGTGCAGTACCCTAGTACCCCCTCAATACTTGCTGAAGAACAAATAATTAACAAACGCACCATTAAATTGCTGTGTGCCATCAAGTCGATTCTGACTCATAGTGACCCCATGTGACAGAGTAGAACTGCTCCATAGAGTTTTTTAGGCTGTAATCTTTATGGGAACAAATCACCAGGTCTTTTCTCCCAAGGAGCTTCTGGGTGACTCTGAACCACCGACCTTTCAGTTAGCAGCCAAGCGCTCAACCACTGCACCACCAGGGCTCCTACTGTGCCACCAAGGGTGTTTTACTTCCATACACCCTCAGAATCTCCACAATCCTGCAATTAATTGTTTAGATGTGTAATAGAGAAACATGTTTCAGGATGTTCATTGTAGCAGTGTTCGTAATACTGTCATACGTCACTTAACGTCCACGATATGTTCTGTGAAACAGGACATTATGTGATTCGGGCATTGTGAGAACAACATATTATGGATGAAGGTCCCTTTAGGCATTTGCTTCCAGAATAAGGAAGTTTTGTCCATATTAAAAATTTGCGGAGACAACTAACCTCCCTCTACAATTAGTTCATCTAAGGTGTCAACAAATCCTTCTGCTGCCTTCCCATCAGCACTCGCAGACTCCGCAGACTCGCCAGTCACGTTCATGTTGTGAACAGAAAATCATTGTTTGAAGCACTTGAACCACACAGAGTTAGCACTAAACTCTGACATGGTAGTCTGGTCCTGCTTTTTCTTTAAGCATCTCCAATAAGCTTTGTGCCTCAGCAGTGATGTCAACGCGCTAAGAGGGATTCGCTTTTGTGTTTGGTCCTCAATCCACATCATTAGCAATTTCCCCACATCTGATATAAGTTCCTATCACATTTTCATTAGCTCTGTGGCTTTCAGTGAAGCCAATCCTTTAATAGCTTAGAGAACTTTTTCTTTGTTTTTGAGGATCTTTGTGATTGCCTAGTGCAACATGCCTAAATCTGCTACATCCTGAGATTTCTGAACTCTATTATAACCTTATGGGACCAGAGACTTAATGCAGTCGGATGTTGCCCGAACGGACATTAAGCCGCACATGGCTGTAGTACAAAAGTGGAAACAGATCAACCGTCCCTCAGCACAAAAAGTGCCTATAATAGCGAGAAAGTGGAACACTCTAATTCCCCCTTAGCAAAGAAAGTATACTATAATTTATTTATGCCCTGGAATTCTGTGTAGCAGCCAAAGTGCAAAAAGATTTTCATGTACCTCAAAAGTATAGTAAGTCAAAAAATGCAAACTCTATGTATATAGAATTGCCATTTATGTAAAATTTCAAATACACAAACTCAAATAAATTGTCTGTGGATATATTATATAAAAAACCAAAAAAACAAACCCATTGTGGTTGAGTCGATTCTGATTCGTAGTGACCCTATAGGACAGAATGGAACTGCCCCATAGTTTCCAAGGCTATAAATCTTTTACAGAAGCAGACTGCTACATCTTTCTCCTGCAGAGCTACTGGTAGGTTCCAACCACTGACCTTTCGGTTAGCAGCCAAGTGTTTAACCACTGGGCCACCAGGGCTCCTTGTGTTGTAAATACTAACCCCTGTACTTGTGAATGGAGCCCTAATGGCACAGTGGTTAAGAGATCTGCTGCTAGCCAAACATTGGCAGTCTGAATTCACCAGCTACTCCTTAGAAACCCTATGGGGCAGTTCTACTCTGTTCTATAGGGTCCCTATGACTCAGAATCAACTCGACAGCAATGGGTTTGGTTTTTTGTTTTGTATTTTTGAATGTAATCCCATTTGGGAATAGGGTTTTCTTATATTAATGAGGCCATATCAGTGTAAAGTGTGTCTTAAGCCAATCACATCTGAGATATAGAATGAGCAGATTAGGCCGAGAGAAGCAAGCACAGATGGGGGGAGACAGATGCCATGCCACATGAAGATCGCCAAGGAACTTACAGGCAAAAAGCTGAAAAGAGACAAGGACCTTCCCCTAGAGCCAACAAAGAGAGAAAGCCAGCAGCCTGAATTCAGACTTCTAGCCTCCTAAGCTGTAAGAAAATCAATTTCTGTTTGTTAAAGCCACCCACTTGTGGTATTTCTCTTATAGCAGCACTACGTACCTAAGACAATCTGCCTCAGAGACGGTTTGAGAAGTAGTCATCTGGAGGAATCACTTCATTTTAAGGCACATTAGTGGGCAGGGACATTGAATTCCCAGGGTCAAACATCCATTCCTTTCATTAAATTTCACAAATATAGTAATAAGATTTTTCAGTGGGGTTATGAACACCACCCCCCAAAAGCTACAAAACAAATCTAAGGCACGTACCACGTTTTACGCAAATAACACACACGTTATGTTTTTGCATACTGCGCAGCCTCCATGTGTTATTTTCATAAGCACACTATATCAATACTTTACATGTTTCTGGCTTCAATTTCATTTTTTTTTTCTGTCCAACACATTTAATGTTAAGTCTTCGTCTTGGTGTCTGCTGACCAAGAGCTTGGTTCCCAACAGCAGACCCTCACCACTACCCTCAAGTTTCTAAAGCAGCCCCACTCTAGGCAGGATTCCTTCCCTGCTCTGCAAACCACTTCTCCAACGCAGGAAGAACTTTTTCTGCCCTGGAAACAGCCCTTGCTAGGGCAGCCAGCCCCTGTCCCGGAGGTGCGCGGGTCTGCACACCCCGGAGAAGCCACTCAGATGGGCGAGGCTGGCGTGCTGCAGCCCACAGCATTCTGTCCTGCTGTCTGGCCAGCCGTTTGACTCTCCCCCATGTGGACACTGCAGGGAAGTAGTGAGAGCCACGAGCACAGAAGAGTCGCATGTTCCTCTCTCCGACGAGAGGGGTCAGACTGGCCACCCGCCCCGGGGGCACAGCATACCTGCACGGTCCTGCTGCCCAGCTTCACATGGGGTTGGCACCTCAGCCCGTGCTCGGGCTGTGGCAACCCCGGCATAGCCCTCTGCCCAACCCTCCGCCTGTCCCTGGTGTACCTGGATACAGATCAGCTACAAGGAACTTCACCACTCACAGGCCCAGCCACACACTGCCCCAGAGCAAGCCCGTGGTTTTGTTTATTTTCCGATTGAGCGGGTACTACCAAACTTAATCCATGACTTCTTGACTGTGCTTATACCTTTATTATACAAATGTGATCAAACGTAGGGACTAATGAATGATGGCGAATCAGGCTGAAATTAACTTCTGGAAATGTCAGCAGAGGCGCACAGTGTCAGAACTTTTTACATAATGTTGTCACTTCTGCACGTTACATGCATTATTTCTGTGGGGCACACTATTTGCAAAAATAATAATACGGTAAACGATACAACAAAATTCATTGCTGAAGCATCTCCAATGAATGAAAATCAAAAACCTGTGACAGCCCAGTGCAGGAGTTTCTCTCAATCCCTGATCTGCAAGTAGTGGTTAAAATTACAAGTACTTTGAAAAATGTTCTCACATAAAGCCTACTCCCTACAAGCTCAAGGAAAAAGAAAATTCGATACTTGTTAGGCATCATTAAGAGAAGATTATCAGATTCCAACCATCAGGAATAAAATTCCCAGCCCCACATGTGAACAGGGTGCTGTACTCTTGGACAGAAGACTCAAAATCCACTCTCCCTGTGAGTCATCTCATCTCCAACTTTGTTCAACCCTCAACGAGGAGAGCCTCTCCTCGCTAAGATTAGTCTCTGCCCCGTCCACCTGAAGGACAATACTATTCCTCCCTCTGCCAGGCCCTCGCAGTCTTGAGCGGTCCCTCACTCACCCCAGACTGTTCTGCATTCTCCTTTCCCGGAAAGAAAACTGAGACTCATCCAAATCACCTGTGAGCATGCTACGCCCGCCCGGAAGCCGCCGGTCCGAAGCGAGCAGCTTTGAGCCAACAGACGTGCATCATCACCGGAAAGAAACTGAGGCTGAGCTGGGCTCTTCGGAGCAGAAGGGAGAGCCTGGATATACAGCCCAGAGTGGACACTTCTGCACGTTACACTAGGCTCGGTCTGCCTTAACCTCCCCTCCCCCCACCCCCACAGTCTGCTGCCTCTCCAGGCTCTCAGAACCCCCTCCACAAAAGTGGGACGCGAGGCCCAAACCCAAAGAGAGTGAGCCAGGCGGTAACAGATGGATCCTGCAAACTACAGAAACTAAACTGCGGACACAAACCTGCCCAAGCCGGCAGCGAAGGGAAGGCGCGTTAGTGAGGATACCCACCCTTCGGGACAGGGGGTGGGCGCCCCGCTCGCGTCTCCACATCTTCCCTCCTCCCCAGTCTCAGTCCTCCCGCAACCCCGACTATCCCTCAACTCCAGCATCCCACCTCCACACTACGGCGGAGAAAAGGACCAGAAGGGCAGGGGGCGAGGGCACGGGGCAGTTGTGGCCCCAGATGGGTTCACTGGCGCCCCTGTGCCAGCCGCAGCGTTCCTAGGAGTTAGAAAAGGAACAATAGCGGACCCTCGGTCTCCGGAGTCACTTGCAGTCTCGGTTCGCGCCTCTCTCCCTAGCTCCTCCAAGTTGAGCTTGGGGGCCGGGTCGAGAAACAGGGATCCGGGGGGTAGCGGGGCACCGGGCAGGGCGAGGCAGGTGAGAGAGGGTGCCGACATGAAGGCGCACCCAGAACGGCCTTCCAGGGTCCGGTCATTCATTCCACCCGCGCTCCTCCGCAGCAACCCGGCGGCCCCCTCCCTGCGCCCTGTCTGCCGGGCGCGGGAGCCAAGAGGAAGACCCCCCTCTACTAACTTGGCCGAGTCCCCCACTCCCCCGTCCACTGACTTCGCCACTGTCCTCCTTTCTTCCCCAAATCTGTCCTAGGCAGACACTTAGCGGCCGGCAGCGGGCAAAGGGAGTGATGGCTGGACCCTCGCTGCACCCCGGCGGAGCTGCGCCGTCCCCGCGCCTCGCTGCTTCCCTGCCTAAACCCCAGACACAAAGGCGGGGACGGAAGCCGGGGACCCCGCGCCGGGGAAGCTCCACACTCCCGGTGCCGCGCACTCACCCCATCCAGGCGGCGACGGCGGTGACTCGAGGGGCCCCGCTGGCTGCGCCACCCAGCCCGCCGCTTCCCCAGGAAAACGCGGCCGCCGGGCTGGCTTCCTGCTTGGCTTCCTGCGCTCCGGCCCGCCCTCCTCTCCGCCGCGGGGTCAGTGGGCGCCGCGGCTCCGGGGCTGGGCTGCCGGGGCGGGGGCGGCGGCAGCACTACCACGTGGCCGCCCGGCGCCGGCCCCGCCGCCCTGGATCCAGCGGGAGCGGGAAGGGAGGTGCTAACCATTCCCCTCCCCTTCTACACACGCAGCCCCAAATTCCGCGAGTCAGGTGACCCGCCCCTGCTCCGGCCCGGACCTGCGGGAGGTGCGCCCGGGTCGCCTGGCTGGCCAGGCAGCTGCCGGGTCTCCTGGGCCCGCGCGCCATGGGCGTCCGTAGCTTGCTTTTTGTTTTTGTGAGTCCCTTCCCCGCGTATCTGTTTCATCATTGCAACCTGAAGTTAGTGGAAGCAACCGGTCTTCTCACCCTTGGGACTTAAGACAGCTGAGATCCCAAATAGTATTTATTTCTGGGCAGTTTCCAAAGTTGTTTGTGGTCGTGGCAGTGTATTAAAGTCACTGATCCAAGCTGCTTCTAGCCAGATTCAAATCGGTTATATTTTCCAAAATTACTGAACAGAAAGTAAACTGGAATGCGCAGATATTCTCTGGACGGAACCAACTGGTTGGAGAGGCTTTTTCGTAAACTCATCAGGTGGCACAGAAAATGACCGGCGTCAAGTTGTGCTCTTTTCCTCACGAGTTAGAAATGGGAAATCTGCAGTCAGAACTGAGCGGCACGATTGGGGGACCGCCCTCAGAGAGGTGCTAGCCTCACTGCCCCAGGATTCCCACAGCTTCTTTTCCTTCCCCAGCCCACTGACACCCGAGCGTTTGGATCACTATGGGCTTCTCCATTAATTCCAAGAATTTCAAAGCTCCACAGGTAGTCATCTAACACTGGCCTGCTTTTCCATTCACTCCCATCGTGCTAACCGGCTACTGCGCAGAAAGTCTGTATTCACCAAAGCCCCCTCCCTTCTCCTGGGCTAGCTTTGCATCCTTTGGCTGGGCAGAAAGCTTTTTAGAATAAATAAGTAGTATGAGGACTTTTCAACGCTATGGAGAATAACTGTGCTCCACTGGGTTTCTGATTGGCTGGTTTGGGGGAACGTGATTGCCAAGTCTTCCTTCCCAGGCACCTTTGGATAGACTTGAACCTCCAACCTTTTGGTTAGCAGCCAAGTGGGAGTACCTGAGTGGTGCAAATGGTAAACGCTCTTGGCTGCTAACCAAAAGGTTGGACGTTCAAGTCCACCTTGGAAGAAAGGCCTGGCGATCTGCTTCCAAAAAATCAGTCACTGAAAAATCTGCCCATGGAGCACAATTCTACTCTGAAACATGGGGTCATCATGAGTTGGAATCCATTCATTGGCAACTGGTACTGGGAGAGCATATGCCATGCTGCCTTGAAATTTAACATGCCTATTCTATAGGAACAGTGGACAAGTTGAAGGAGTTTAAATGTCTAAATATTAAACAACATTGAACAATTAAACAATAATTGTCTAAGGCAGAACCATCAACCTTTTAATTCATAGAAGCCTGTCCTTCTTCTTTTTTTGTCTTTTACACTTTAGTGCCCTATCCCAGTCACCTCCAAAGAGCCTGCCTGCCTCCTTATTTTATAATCCTACCCCCTAACATCAACAAATCTAAGTCTGAGGGAGGGGTTGTTGTGGAGGGGAAGGCTCTTCTGGTAGTTGGATGTGGCAAGATCCTTTTCCTGGTCCCCGTTTCCTGAAACTCAAAACCAACTTTGTACTCTGTAGAGTCTATAGCTGACATAGACCACAGCTGAAGTTCTGCCCCTTGCAGGATGATTAGTGGTCAAGTATGGGATTGATCAGTGTCTTTCCATCAGTTGTGTTTCCCCAGCTTCTTAGAAATGCTAATTGGATTCTGGACAAATTAAATACCATCTTTTGATGGAAAACAGAGCCAAATGAAAGGGAGAAGGCAGCAAAGATAAAAAGGCCATCTAACCCAAACTTTTTGGGATGAACACCATGTTATGTTCCAACAGGGGAATTACCCGAAATCAAGATAACTGTGGTATAATATGCAGTACAATGAATAATAAGAGCAAGGAGGTCAGCTTTCCCCACCTCTCTCTTTTACTAACTTGCCACTTGACCTTCACCAAGTCTTTTGACTTCTCCTGGCCCCACTTTCCTAGTCAGCCAAAGGAAAACATTGAACTGCATAGCCTCAGAACTTACATAGCTCTAACATCCTAAGCCCTGTCTTTTAGTCTGAAGACCCTTCACAAGCAGTATTGTCTCTTTATTTTATGGCAAAGCATTCATCTCTAATTGTTCTAGTGGGTCAGTCTTGCTTGCCAACAAGATTGTAAACTCCTAAGGGTGTCGTCATCTAGGACTTAGCAGAACTCCATAAAGGTAAATTTATGAGTGGTAAGGCTCAATTTTCATTTTTGAAATGAAATAATTTAACACTCTTTTTTTCTTGCTCTCTCACCAATATCAAGTTCTCCCTGTGAAGCAGTGCCAGGAATTGGAATAAGAATCAATATCAGCACAAAGCTGGTTCCTATGAGGTGGAGGTCAGACATATCTCTACTCTCCAACTTCTTCACCATTTCTGACACCAGCCGTTCCCCCACTGCACTCCTACTTCTCTGCTGGGTCAATAATTTGTTGCATTGACCAGACAGAATTCACAGACCAAACTCACAGTTATGTGACTTACTAAAGAAGTACAAGGCTACACCTTAGGATCAGGATCAACTTGGAAGTAACAGGAACAACGTGGGATCAGGATCAGGAAGCACCTAGGCAAGGTGTGGAAAGCTCCCTTGAGATGGAGAGCAGATCCCTCCCTTCTTCAGTGCAGGACAGCTTCCAACCAGGACAGCTCTTTCAGGCCCTAACCGGCAATGTGAGTAGGCAGGCCTGCAGACCCTTCTCTCCACTGTGTATGCCCCATCTTGGCTGTGTATGTCTCTCTGCCTTTGGCCTTCCTGCATTAGCCTTTCCGCTGCTAACTGGCCCAGCTCACAGTCAGCATGGCAGCTTGCTTGGCTACTGCTCTCCTAGCAGCAGCTTCCTGCCATTGCTGCCAGCTCTGCAGCAGGGCCTCTTCTAGGCCTCTTGCCGTCTTTAGTGTTATAGCCCTTGACCCATATTACAACCCTTTGAGGACATTTCTTGCCTCCTCTCTCTTTGCTTCTTTCTTCTCTCTCCTTTCTTTGCCTCTAAAAATTTCTGTAGGGTTAGCTGCTTATATAAAGCAAACTCCTTATCAATTTCAAGGCATGGCCGTCCCAGCAGGACCATGAACTCACCGATCCCCTCAGTAGACCAGAAGTCACTCAATTCTATTAGGTGGATTTTCGAGCCACTATTTGCGTAGAAAATCAACCAATCCCTGCAAGGTGTCTAAAATAGATAAATCACAGGGCAGACTGTATCCCAGGGCCAGACAAAAAGTATCAATGCATCAAGTTGTTTACAACTTATCCAGAAAAATGTTAGTCAACCTGGGGAATCCCCTGTAACAAACTCTCTGGAGTAGAAACAACCTGGAAACACCCCCTCCCCCCACCTTCCACAAGTTGCTTTTTCAAAGAAGTAGGACAAAGCTAATTCCACAGGGCTTATGGGGGAGAAATCTCCCAAGCTGTTTTTCAAGGAACCAAGGCAAAAGTCCACATAAAGGAGCTCATTTCACCGCACTCCCCATATTGAAAACCAAAAAGTAGATTCCAACTCATAGTGACCCCATGTGTGTCAGAGTAGAATTGCACGCCATAGAATTTTCAGTGGCTGGTTTTCTTCAGAAGTGGATCACCAGGCCCTTCTTCCAAGGTTCCGCTGGGTGAATCTGAACTGCCAACCTTTCGGTTATCAGCCAAGCTCTCAACTATTTGCGCCACTCAGGGACTATCCCCCGACTAGGAATATTTTAAGTCTGGGGAAACAAAGCTAAGACTCCTTGGAGTAACAAGAATCTGTCCCTGAAAGAGTAAATAGAAATAGCTAACACACCAGAGCCAAAAGTAATCTGGAAAATAACCCATCTGCTTTATTTAGTCTTTGGTCAGGATCTGACTGCACTTCTCGGTCTAGTTAGAAGCAGCATGATTTAGAGGAATGCAGATATTTTGGACCCAGTTCCCAGAATAGAACAAATACACAATCAGAAGGTTGGAGGAAGATAATTTACAGGGAAAAAAAAAGTCCAAATACTCATAGTAAAACTACTTTTTGTATTGTCTTGGGGAGATACTTCCAAATAGAGGGAATTGTAACATGCAAGACATCAAGAAATCAATAAAATAACTCCAGTGTTACTTTCATAATTTAGTAGGAGCATAGTAATAAAGCAGCCCTTAAACACTAAGTGGCCCATAGTCTTTCCAATTCTCCAGAAACCAGCAGAGACTTCTCCATGGGTAGGTTGCTAGTTTCCTTCTCAGGCTGGGCTCCTGTGCAGGCAGTGAGGCTAAGATGGTGGGCAATAAATCCATTCCAAAGCCCTGCATAGGAGCTCTGCTACAGGAGTGTGGCTGAGAAGCTAAGCATCAACCATGGCATTGCCCATTATCTCATATGAAGAACATAATGCCTCCAGCTATGAAGTCCAGTATGGTAGCCCTTAGCCAAGCGTAGCTACAGAGCATTTGAAATGCCACTAGTCTGAATTAAGATGTACTGTAAATGCAAAATGTTGTTGTTAGGTGCCTTTGAGTCAATTTTCGACTCATAGCGACTCCATTTGATAAAGTAGAACTGCCCCATAGGATTTTCTGGGCTATAATCTTTATGGAAGTAGATTGCCAGGTCTTTCTCCTATGGAGCCACTGGGTGAGTTCTAACCACCCACTTATCAGTTAGTAGCTGAGTGCTTAACCATTGCGCCACCAGGGCTCCTTGTAAATGCAAAATACACACCAGATTTCAAAGACATATTATGAAAAAAGGAATTTAAAAAGTCTCATTAATAATTTTTTTAGATTGATTGTATGTTAAAATGTTAGTACTTTGGATTATTGGGTTAAATACAATATATTATTAACATTAATTTCACCTGTTTCTCTTTACTTTTTAAATATGGTTACTAGAAAACTTAAATTAGTATATGGCTTAGCTTATATTTCTATTGGCTAACACTGCTATAGAGTCTAATATTGGCAACTAACACATGTTTAGCATCTATTCTGTGCCAGGCACTCTTCTAAGTGATGTATACATTAACTATAGTGACCTTTATTTAATTGTCCAAACCAGGACACTTTGAGAGTGTATGGAGGTGGGGCAAATTCTAAACCAGCTGGAATACAAGGACCAAAGTCATTAACTGGTACTCTCCTGAGCTAACTGGGATGTCTCCATTGCCATTGAGAAGATTTCAACTCATGGCAACCCCATGTGTTACAGAGTAGAACTGCTCCATATGTTTTTCTTGGCTATAATCTTTGACTCAGTGACACACAACAACAACAAAAACTATTTTTCAGAAGCAGATCACCAGGCCTTTCTCCTGTGGCACCACTCTTTAGATTAGCCAAGTACAAACTGTACCACCCAGGAACAACTGGGATGTCAGGTTACCTTAATATTAGGTTATTTAATACTAACATCAACCCTATAGATAAGTACCATCATTGTTTCTTTTGAGCACATGAGGGGACTGGGGTACAGAGAAATTAAGTAACTTGCCCAAAGTTACATAGCCAGTAAGTGGCAGTGCTGGGATTCAAAGTAGGGCAACCTGCCTCCAGAGCCTTCACTCTCAACCTCTGTGCAGTTCTGCCTGCCTAACAGCTGGAACTGGTTGAGAATTTGCTACGTGCAAGGTTTGTTTTTCCTAATCCTCACAGAAACTCAGATGTAGTGTCTTAATTATCTAGTGCTACTATAATAGAAATATCACAAGTGGATGGCTTTAACAAAAGGAAATTTATTCTCTCACAGTCTCGGAGGCTAAAAGTCCGAATTCAGGGTGCCAGCTCCAGGGCAAGGCTTTCTCTCTCTGTTGGCTCTGGGGGAAGGTCCTTGTCATCAATCTTCCCCTGGTCTAGGAGCTTCTTAGCGCAGGGAACCTCAGTCCAAAGGACAAACTCTCCTCCTGGTTCTTCATTCTTGGTGGCATGAAGTCCCTCTCCTCTCTGCTTCATTCTCTCTTTTATATCGCAAAAGAGACTCACCCAAGATACAGTCTAATCCTGTAGATTGAGTCCTTCCTCATTAACATAACTGCCTCTAATTCTGCCTCATTAACATCATAGAGGTTAGGATTTACAACATATAGGATAATCATATCAGATTGCAAAATGGTAGACAACTCCACAATACTGGGAGTCATGGCCTAGCCAAGCTGATACACATTTTGGGGGGATACAATTCAATCCATTACATATCGTATTATTCTGTTTTTGTCAGCCCCCACCTCATGGTGACCTCATGCACAATGGAATAAAATGCTGCCCTGTCCTGTGCAATCGTCATAACAAGACTGTTGTGATCCATAGAGTTTTCACCGGCTTATTTTTTGAAGTAGATTGCTAGGCCTTTCTTCCTAGTCTGTCTTAGTCTGGAAGTTCTGCAGAAACCTCTTCAGCATGACAGACATGACTGCGCATGAAGTACACTGGCAGGAATTGAACCAAGGTCTCCTGCATGGAAGGCAAGAATTCTACCACTGAACCACCAATGCTCCCTAGTTTCTCCTTATTAGTGATAGTTAATTATCAATATTATTTAGTTCTTACTTTGTACCAAACACTATTGTATATGCTTTATGTCTATTAGTTATTTAATCTCTACAATAACCCAAAAGGCAGGTACTAATAATACCCTTATTTTATAGATGAGGAAACTGAGGCCAAGAGAGATTAAGAGATTTGTCTGAAATTGCACAGCTGGTAAGTGGTGAACCAGGGTTCAAATCCACTACATGACAGAGTGCTTCTTTTTAAATTTTTTAAAAAATTCTATCATTTCTCATCTTTACTTCATGTTTAAAAACAAAGAGAAAATAAAAGGGGATGAGGATTGTGGGGAGTTCAGCCATGATTCCTGCCCAGTAGCTGACAACTGCTTCAGGTAGGAGGAGCTAGGCTTTCAAGGCCAGCTGGGAGGATTACTGTCTGGAATTCTGAATCTCTGTTCTCACTGGCTTCCTACAGAACTGGCCTTAGATGTTCTATTCTAAAATTTCTCAAAATGTCCCTCTAACCTCTACTCATTTTCTATCCCTCTGAATCAAACATTCAAGTAAATGCCCAGATTTGGAGCAGAGGACAGTGTGGTTAGGGAGGGAGAATCAGGATGAGAAAGAATATACTGAATGCTCCCGTAATATATAGTATATATATTTACTGTATTTGTATATATATATGAAATATATATATTTGCTATAAATAAGGAGTCTTCTTAAGATCAAACCAAACCCGTAGCTGTTGAGTCGATAGGACAGAGGAGAACTGCCCCTAGGGTTTTCAAGGAGCGGCTGGGGGATTCAAACTGCCAACCTTTCGTTTAGCAGGCTGTGCTCTTAACCACTGCGCCACCAGGGCTCCCTTCTTAAGATATACACTGTTTAAATAAATGTTTTAAAATACTTCCCAGAAGAAAGACTACTCCAAAGGACTAATGGACCACAACTACCACAGCCTCCATCAGACTGAGTCCAGCACAGCTAGATGATGCCTGACTACCACCACTGGCTGCTGCAACAGGGATCACAATAGAGGGTCCCAGATAGAGCTGGAGAAAAGTGTAGGAAAAAAATTCTAACTTACAAAAAAAGACCAGACTTACTGGCCTGACAGAGACTGGAGAAACCCCAAGAGTATGGCCCCTGGACACCCTTTTAGCTCAGTAATGAAGTCACCCCCGAGGTTCACCCTTCAGCCAAAGATTAGACAGGCACATAAAACAAAACGAGAGGAAAGGAGCACACCAGCCTAGGGGCAAGGACTAGAAGGCAGGAGGGGACAGGAAAGCTGCTAATAGGGAACCTGGGGTCAAGAAGGGGACTGTGGACATGTCATGGGATTGGCAACCAATGTCACAAAATAATGCGTACTAATTGTTTAATGAGAAGCTAGTTTGTTCTGTAAACTTTCATCTCAAGTACAAAAATTAAAAAAAAAAAAAACTTCCCAGAAGCCATCAAAGCAAATACGAGACCCACTTGGACTTCCAACTCTCTCACTTTGTCCCTGAGACCTCAGCCTTTTCATAGCAAATTTCCCCAACTGTTATTCAATGCTAACTTCCGGTTCTCTCGAAGGGCCTTCAAAATTTCCCTTCCTCATTAGATAATTTAAGAGGACAAACTCCCCTCTGGTTGGTCAACAGTGACCTCGAGATCTTTAACACCAGAACCCCACCCTCCTCCCTTTTATCGGTCTATTATTATGAAGCCAATTTGTCTTCTTGGCGTTGTCTTCTAAGGGTTCTCGGAATCCATGGGAGGACATCATCATGGTCTCTCTTCCTGCTTCTGCTGGCTTCTGTGCACCTTCCCTCTCCTATCTCAGCTCTGTTAAAGGAACATTTTCACAGTGATTTCTCTGGCTTTCCAGTTCTGTCCCTCTCCTCTCTTCTGATCGTATTCAGAAACATATTCACAGTCTTATTCCTTTTCTTCTGAAACTCCAGCGGGAAGCCTCAAACAAACAAATTATGGGACTCTTTTTGAAAAAGAAGGCAAAGGAAGAATGATAACTTTGCCTTAGAAGAATCTTCATCTGAATGTGAGAAAACTGCTTCAGGTGCATATTTGCATATTTGAATAGTTCAGGAATTTGTATTAAGCAAAACAAACAAAGGATTTGTGGAATTTTGCTAAATATCTTCACAGCAGTGCAGTCATATATTTTAAGCGCTAGCAGTCTGCTACAGAAAACGTCTCTTAAAAATGTGTTCGCTCACATAGTAAAAAGACCAATTGGGAAAACAACAAGCAATCCACTTTATGTAGTCTACTAAGGATTTTAAAGAGAGCAAACAAAAATGGAAAAGTGAAAATGAGTAACAGAAGCCAAATAGCTACAGAATCTTTGAGAAACATAAACAAGAAGTTGCAGGCAGATGAGAAATAATTCATCAGCAAAAGTAATACACAGATTTATTATGTGTGTACTATTTGGATAAGAAAGGAACATGAATTGAAACATCTCATAAGCAAACATTGATCTCAATGAAGAAAACGAAAATCTCAAGGCTCAGGTTTAATACCATAACCAAAAACAAGTGCCCTAGGCCAACAAAAACAGCATCTTGGTTTAGGATCATTCTGTCAAGAAGTCTTTCTGGAGCATCAACTTTGACAACGCCCATTGCAAGAACCACCCCCAGCACTTCACCTCATCTCACTGTTTTGTAGCACTAAATAAAGAACCAGGTGCTCCACACATGGCTAAAACGAGTTACCACTGAGTCGATTTCAACTCATGGAGACCTCACGTGTATCAGAATAGGACTGTGCTCCAAAGAGTTTTAAATGGCTGATTTGGGGGGAAGTAGATCACCAGGCCTTTCTTCCGAAGTGCCCCTGAGTGGACTCGAACCTCCAACATTTCAGTTAGCAGCCAAGTTCATTAGCCATTTACACCACCCAGATAAGGCTAGGATAGCCAATAAAGCAATGGCTGCACTTTACAATGTTCTAGGGAGAAAATATAAAATGCCAATGCCAGACCAAAAGTAAGCAGCATCCTAGGGTGTGGGCCAAGACAGAGGTGATTTTTCAAAGCAAGTGATTCTAATGAAATTCTGTCTTAGTCATCTAGTGCTGCTATAATAGAAATACCACAAGTGGATGGCTTTAACAAAGAGAAATGTATTCTCTCACAGTCTGGTAGGCTACAAGTCCAAATTCAGGGCATCAGCTCCAGGGGAAGGTTTTCTCTCTCTGTCGGCTCTAGGAGAAAGTCCTTTTTATCAATCTTCCCTGGAAGAAGAGCTTCTCAGCTCAGGGACCCTGGGTCCAAAGGAAGCGCTCTGCTCCAGGTGCTGCTTTCTTGGTGGTATGAGATCCCCTCATCTCTCTGCTTGCTTCTCTCTTTTATATCTCAAAAGAGATTGACTTCAGACAAAATCTAATCTTGTAGATCTCATCAACATAACTGCTGCTAATCCATCTCATTAACATCATAGTGATAGGATTTACAACACGTAGGAAAATCACATCAGATGAAAAAATGGTGGACAATCACACAATACTGGGAATCATGGCATTGCCGAAATAGATACGCATATTTTTGGCAGACACAGTTCAATCCATGACAATCCAAGGCTGAGACCCACTGCAGAGCAAGTAAGAAAAGCCACACCTGATACACTCATGGATTCCCATGCCATGCTACTGCTTCTGACTTTGTGATGCTTTTGTGAACGCCCCTTTTCTTAGCCATCCAGAAACCAACTAATCACTTTCTTGATGCTTGTGAGCCCTGCATAAGCCGCTCCTCCACCACCTCAGTGGGAGAAATTTTTCTGGAATTTCTGACATGCATAGCAGAACAACCAACTTGGCAACAGGATAGCTATTTGGATTATCTTGAAATGTTCCTTCTTAGAAAGGAGAGGCCACCAAGATTGAGATTTCCATGTTGGGTAGCCTGTTCCAAAGTTGATGACATCTGGGTCCTAGTTCTCTCTTATCCAATCCTCTGCCAGAACTGGGAGAAGTAATGAGATTCATATGAGAGTCATTTATAAATAGATGTGGCCTTAGGCAATACCATGTAGTGGTTCAGAGGCCTGCTGTGGAGTTGGGCAGTCCTGGTTCTGATTCTGGCTTCATTGTTTCTGCTTCTGTGATTGAGTAAGTTGCTGGATCTATTTGAAACTCAGTTTCCTTGGTACAGTGGTAGGATTCTAGCCTTCCATGCAGGAGACCTAGGTTTGATTCCCAACCAAAGTACCTCATGTGCAGCCACCACCCGTCTGTCAGTGGAGGCTTATGTGTTCTTATGATGCTGAACAGGTTTCAGTGGAGCTTCCAGACTAAGACAGACTAGAAGAAACAGCTAACAACAACAACAATATGGACAAGCAGAAGAGAGTCATAGAATCTGAGGGAAAATGAAATAGTGGTATAAGTGGAAATTAATTCAACTATCATTAAAATTTTTATAGGCTATAGTTCAAACATTTCTTGGATTCTATTTGCTAAGTCTTAAATGAAGCCCTGGTGGGACAGTGGATAAGAGCTCGACTGTTAACCAAAAGCTCGTCAATTTGAATCCACCAGCTTCTCCTTGGAAACTCTATGGGACAGTTCTACTCTGACCCATAGGGTTGTTATGAGTCGGATTGGACTTGATGGCAATGGGTTTTCTTTTTTTTTTTTTTTTTAACATGTCTCATTATGACGGGAATCTTTATTGAGTAACATGTAAGGTACAGCACTGAACAAACATGCAAAGAAGAATTAGGAGATGTTCTCAGTCCTCAAAGGAACTTCCAATCTATTTGAGGAAATGGCATATAGATGTATATGGACAAAGGGTTAACAAAAGAAGGCAGCACATGACTTCATGTTGCTCTCTAGTTCTTTAGCACTATTCTGCAGCTTTGCCAAGCCACGTTGCCTGGCAAGCTGTGCCTTCTAAAATGTGATGCATACTCTTCTGCCGAAATCCTACGAAACAGTGTGCTATGGGAACCAAAATATAAATCAACTCTTTCCCACCCACAGAGATTCTTATCCTAATATGCAATCTGGATTGAGAATTACTACCACTTTGTACCTTCCATGCTAGGAAGTGATTGAAACATCATTAGTATTCAGATTAACTACCTGTAATGAATAACAGCGGCTTTCACAAAATACCGTTGTTGTTTTTTCCCCTCGTATTTTGAAGTTACTGGCTTTGGATCAGAGGCTCAAGGGTATCAGGGTAGAGGTCTCTGAGATTCTCATGATTTTTCCTTCATTGCTACAGGGTGCCTTCCCCACCTACGGCAAGTCTGTGTTGTAGGCTGAGAGAAGGGTAGGAGTGGACAGCGGCTTAGTCGGCCCCTTTTAAGGAAATTTTCTAAAAGCTCTACCCAACATTTTAATTTAATTGGCAAAAACTGTGTCATATAGCCACTTCTATCTGAAAGGAAGGGAGGGAAACACAAATTTTTAGCTGAGTACATTGCACATGTGAGACAGAACCCCCACAGTGCTGTATTCTTTACCGGCCTTCCTCCCAGTGTTGTATTGCAAAATCCTTTTCTTTGCTGGGCTCCCCCAACCCCCGGCTTTGCATTTGAATCCTGCTTTTGCTTGGAGGTTATATATAAACCCCATTGCACCTGCGTAGTATGATTAAGAATGTTGCTGATGTAACTTGTATGAACTCTTTACTTGTAAACCCCTTTAAAAGCAACCTGCCTGCCAGCCCTTGGTGAGCAATCTTAGCAGTAATAAGCACCAACTGATTACATTTCCTTGTACAACAAAATAAATGTACCCTTTTTGTTCTCCCACCTTGGTATCTCGTTTATTGGCCAATATGAGTCGTGCCGAGTTAAGAACCTGGAGTTTCCACCCAGTAACACATGGCGCCCTGGTGGTGCTAACCTGGTAGCTTCGGCTGCTAACCAAAAGGTTGGCAGCTCGAATCCACCATCCACTCCTTGGAAACCCTATGGGGGAGTTCTACTCTATCCTATAGGGTCACTATAAGTTGGAATCAACTCAACGGCAATGGGTTTTCTTTTGGACATTGCACACAACTAAAATTGGGATTCTGCTAGTAGGGAAAGAGGAGGAATGGATATTGGGCTTATCCATTGCTGTAACAAGCCACTCCAAAACTTCATACCTTAAAACAACAGAAATGTAATTTTTTATTTCTCACAATTCTGTGGGTTGACCAGATGGTTCTGTTTCATGTGGTGTTAGTTGAGGCACTAGAGTGGCTAAAAGATTCAAAATGGCCTTATTCACAGAGCCAGTAGTTGGTGTTGATGCCTAACTTAGCTAGGAAATGTAGACTGGGACCTCATTTCTCCTTCATATCGCTTCTTGGGCTTCCCTATGGCATGGTGGCTGGGTTCCAAGAAGAGTGCTCCAAGGCGATGGGCCCCAGTGTGCAAGTGTTTATCAAGGCTCCACTTACATCATGCTTGCCAAGATTGGCCAAAGCTAGTCACCTGGCCAAGGCCAAAGCCGAAGTGTGAAAGGACTGCACAAAGGTATGAATTCAGGAAGCATGGTTCACTGGGGATGTTAATACAAAAATCATATTAAGCCAATAATAGAAATTGATCGAAGTTTATTTAATATACGATTTGTAAATTGAGGTAACATTTTGACTAGAGAGTCAAAGTGTTCCAAAGATGAGAGATCCTCTGGACACTCTTATACCCCATCTTATCTGCATTGCCATGGAAAAAAGACTGGAGAACAATGTTTACATAATAATAATTTACCCTAAAACACAGCTTCCAGTCAGACCTTGGAGTTTCTGTTTCTTGAAATGGATAATTCTTCAAAAGAGCCCAATGCCTAAGGCAAAATGGCCTTCACTGGGTAAGACAGTACACAATACTGGGGAAGCCAGCACAAGTTGTACAAGGAAAGGTCATAGAAGCAGCACAGACACACCCAAACTCCCTGAGGGACTGAATTGCTGGGCGGAGGGCTGTGGGAACCATGGTCTTGGGGAACATCTAGCTCAGTTGGCATAACACAGTTTATAAAGACAGTGTTCTACATTCTACCTTGGTGAGTAGCAGCTGGGGTCTTAAGAGCCTGTGAGCAGCCATCTAAGATAGTCCACTGGTCTCACCCCTTTGGGAACAAGGGAGAATGAAGAGAACAGGGTACAAGGAAAAGATCAGTCCAAAGGACTAATGGACAACAGCTACCAAGGCCTCCACCAGACTGAGTCCAGTACAGCAAGATGGTGTGCAGCTACCACCACTGACTGCTCTGACCAGGATCACAACAGAGGATTCTGGACGGAGCTCGAGAAGGATGTAGAACAAAATTATAATGCACAAAAAAAGACCAGATTTACTGGCCTGACAGAGATTGGAGAAACCCCAAGAGTATGGCCCCCGGACATCCTTTTAGCTCAGTGGTGAAGTCACTCCCGAGGTTCACTGTTCAGCCGGGGATTGGATAGCCCCATAAAACAAAATGGGACTAATGAGGCACAGCAGTCCAGGGACAAGGACCAGAAAGCAGAAGAGGATAGAAAGCTGGTGATAGGGAACCCAAGGTTGAGTAAGGACAGTGTTGACATGTAATGGGGTTGTTAACCATTGTCATAGGGTGATATGTGTACTGTTTAATGAGAAACTATTTTGTTCTGTAAACCTTCACCTAAAGTGAGAATAGCAGCACAACTGGAAGAAAGTAATTGATGTCACTGAATTGTACATGTAGAAATTTTTCAAATAGTGTATCTTTGGCTATGTATATTTTCACCAAAAAAAAAGTCCTCCAAGGCCGAGAAGGGAGCATGGTGACATGTCATGGAGTTGTTAACCAATGTCATAAAACAATATGTGTACTGACTGTTTAATGAGAAACTATTTCTTCTGTAAACCTTCACCTAAAGTACAATTAAAAAAATGGCCTTCAACAAGCTGCTACTAGGGTATTGTTTGACTTAAAGGTGACTTTAGGAAACCAGTTTGCTCAAGGCTCAAGGTTCAAAAGAACATCTCAAGGGCAATGGCTTGGGTGGGTCACTCCAACTCCATGGACTCCAGAAATCTGGATTCCAGGAGAATTAAAACTGTTTCTCAGCGACCACCAAACAGTCCACCAGAGGTAGGCATCCAACTGTCTCTGCCACAGCATCACCTGATAATATGTTGTAATTTATTTGGTGCTTATTTTGCACCAAACTTTGAGTTGAATACTTTGCAAGCATTAACTCTGAAAATACACAACCAATGAAGTAGATACTGATTTAGGAAATACTATTGGAGTTATTATTCTCTCTCCTTAAGCATAGAGAATGTGACCTAGCTGGAGCTGGGCTCACAAGGACATATCAACTGGACCCTGAGGTATACAGACAATAACTAAGATAATCTTGGAAAATATCTTTTAGGGAAACTTTCACATAAATCCAATCAAACACAACACAAAAGACTTTCCACTCTTATCTTTTTCCATTAGCATTTAGTGACTAGAAATTTGTTGGATGAATGAAGACCCTCCTGACTCTTGTTACTGAAACCTGTACCAATGATTGTTAAGAAAGACAATTCAAGATGTAGGTTCACAGTTTCTAGGCAATCTGAAAAGGCTAAGCTTTCAATGGTTTTGTCCATTTGTAATGTTAATATATGCTGATGACTCTGTAACTGTTCTTTGGACTCGAGGCAGATATGGCTCTGGCAGCATGCTTGTCCGTTTTCCCATTCTTGCCTATTCTGTAATATTCTTTGGACTTGGACAGACATGGCTCTAGCAACATGCTTGTCCGTTTTACCCCTTCTGCCCTTTTAAATATATGCCAAATAAAACTTTCTTTTGCTTTACTAAACTTTATGATGTTTTTCCCCTACAACAATACTCTTACTGATAGTGGGCAGCCAGCAGCTGTTCAACCACTATCAAGCAAGACCTGCTCCTCCTGTCCATTATCCTCCAGACCCTGAGCGCTGCCTGTAGCTCAGTTTCTGCCTAAAACTGAGTTACAGTCAAAACCAGTTTACTAGCTTCAAAAGTATCCAAAAGTAACCTAAGCCTCATTAAGATCTAATTGAATATTAAGATTCCCACCCCAGATAGAGCTTATACACCATTTTCTATACATACTAAAGAAAAAAATGTAATTCGTCCTGTACACCATGATAACATATGTAGTCTGTGATGTTCATATGTACTTCCTTGTGAGGGATGATATAAAAAGTTCTGCCTCCCTTGATTTGAGTATACACTTCCTTGCTCCTTGCCTGCGTGCTTTCAATACATACCCTTCTATTTCCTCACCTCGTTGTACTTTCATTGACTCAAAGCTGCACCAGGCGGGACCTACATTTAGGTAACATTACTATCTCCGTTTAAAATAAAAAACCAAATCTGTTTTCGCGGAATTGATTCCAACTCATAGCGACCCCATGTGACAGAGTAGAACCATACCAGAGGGTTTCCAAGGCTGTAAATCCTTACGGAAGCAGACTGCCACATTTTTCTCCAGCAGAGCAGCTGGTGGGTTTGAACCCCCGACCTTTCGGTTAGCAGCCACCCACTTAACCACTGTGCCATTTAAGAGAGGAGGAAATAGATTTAGAAAGGTTAAGAAATCCGCTCAGGGTCACATAGTAGGAAAACACCAGGACTAGAACTTGAACCAGGCCTGAATAATCAGTTTGGACAGGCGTTAGCGGGCACATTCTGGTTGCGGGGAGGTAGAAGCAAGGGAAGAAATGAAGTGACAAGGATTTAATAAAATAGTCATTAAAGAAACACTTTCCCCAGGCTGTTAATATCATTCTTCTTCTTCCCCTCCTTCAGCAGGTACAGAGAGAAAAGCGCACCACCTCCGACCTTCAGATTCAAAGCAGGAGAACGGTATTGAGAGGATGCACTTGCTCGCCTGTCAGGTGAAGCAGTGAGTGCTGGGACCATCTTCACAAACTGTGCACAACTGGAAGGTGGAAGGTTAGGACTAACATTCGGCGGGAAAAGTTGGACTAATACATCTGGCCTTGGGAAAATCTGGGCAAGTAGTGCAAACCTCTAGCACACTGTTTGAAGAACACTTTGGGGGGGTGGGGTCTTTGAAAGGGAAGGAGCCCCCCGGTGGTGAAGTGTTTAAGAGCTCAGGTGCTAACAGAAAGGTCAGCGGTTTGAACCCACCAGCCGCTGGGAGGGAGAAAGATGTGGCAGTTTCCGTAAAGATTATAGCCTTGGAAACCCTATGTGTTAGTTCTACTCTGTCCTGTAGGGTCACCATGAGTAGGAATTGACTCCACGCAACGGGTTTTGAAAGGGAAATGAAAGAAGTTTACTGAACTTATACCTGGACAAAGTGTGTCAAAGACGAGTGCCCCTAACAGGCTAAAAACTCTTTCAACTTATGTAAAGCACCTTGAAGACACTATAATTTTTCTGTTTAAAACTATTTCTCAAAGTATGGCTCATTGACTCTTCAGTATATGGAAGTATTGAGTCTGACTCTCCAGTGGGTGGGCTAGAAAATCTGCATATTTAAGGAGCATCCCAAGTGGTTCATATACACAAAACATGTGCAAATTACTTGTTTAAAAGTGTTCTTTTCGCATGATGATTTTTAAACAGTTCTTCTCAAGCTGTGCATCTGAATCCCCTTGGGATCTCTGTAAAAAGATTCTGTTCAGTAGATCCTGCAAAAGGACTTAAGACTCTGTGATTTCTAAAAAGTTCCCAGTGATGGTGCAGTGCTGAGGAACCGCCTTGGGTAGCTAGGCTTTAAAAGATTTGAGGAAAAAACAAATCCTTTCGGGTTGTAAAATACAGAGGCAGACATAAATAATATAAACATAGTGCCATTGCCCTTCACAAAGGACAGATCATCAATAACAAACACAGCCACAGCAGCAAAAGAAGGAGCTTCTAGAAGCAGCTTAAGGTGAGTTAAAACAAGAACTTGTTAAGTGATGTTGAACCAATTTTCAACTCATGGCAACCCCAAGTGACAGAGTAAAACTGCCCCATAGGGTTTTCTAGGCTGTAATCTTTACAGAAGCAGAGTGCCAGGTTTTTTCTCCTGTGGAGCCACTGGGTGAGTTTGAAATGCCAAACTTTCGATTAGCAGCTGAGCACTTAACCATTGGGTCACCAGAACTTAGGGTGGGTTAAATCAAGAGCTGTTCAGGGTAAGGTCTCCTGGTCAAGATGAGCTAGACGGGCAGGTGCTTAAGTAATGAAATCTATGTGGAGTCCAGACACTGGGCCTGAGGAGCCTAAGTAGCCTAGATGCTAAGAAAAGAGCTTGAAGAAACACGAGGAGCAAGATAGAGCAAAATAAATGGAACTGAATGAAAATAAAAATTTAGACAGGTGAATGCATAAGGTGCAAAAGTATACCATTTGTATTTAAAAAATTCTTTTCTTTCAACCCTTCCTTTTACTGTCATATTATAGTTTGTAAGTAGAAGGATGATACTGACATTATACAATATGTGCTGATTTACTAAAAATGTGTCTTTTCAATCGTTAAAGAAATTCACAACCAAGTCCAGATACCCTAATTAGGCATATGTTACCCCAGGAACTCGCATCTCTGAGAATAATACATTCCTTTTCAGAAGGTGAGCTTTATACCTTTTACTTTAGTTTAGTAACAATAGCTTTTATTTCTACCACTCTGTAGAGTGAGCAAAGTACTTTCAGACCCATTTATCTCATTTTAACTCTCCAAATCATAATATCTATTATATGTCATAATATCAATCATATCTAAACAAACCAATTGTTACTATCCTATTTTGAAGATAATAAAAGTAAGTTTCAGAGAATTTTAGTGGTTTTTCTAAGAGGCAAAGTTGAGACTAGACTCTAGTTTTTCTAAGTCAGAGCCCTAGGATCTGTTTAGTACAATACAGTATTTCCATGAGTTCTTGGAATCACATTTACAGAAGCACAACAGGAAGGAGGAACTCTACTCCGTAACTGAAGCAAGAGCACAGTTGCTTCAGATATCACTGATGAAGGCCTAAGTGGTTGCAGAAGCCCCAGTCTACAGAGCCTGTTAATGGACTTCTGCCTCCAGCTACATGGTTGACTAGATACTCTGCAAAAACTACCCTTTACAAACTCGTAGGAAAACTGGATAAGATGCATCAAACATTAGGTTAAAGGCACAGTTAAATTTACAAGAAGGTAAGTGAGATCCACAAAGGCAAAACAAAGAACGCAAAGCGGGATAAGCAAGCCCTGAAGCAGAGAGCTGCCTTGGGGGCATCTGCTGATCCTAGGAACCCAGTTCTCTATGGGGAAACAGAGTAAATATCAAATCTTGAATAAAGCTGTTGTGTGCCATCAAGTCGATTCCGACTCATAGTGACCATATAGGACAGAGTAGAACTCCCCATGGGGTTTTCTAGGCTGTAATCTTTTCGAGAGCAGATTGCCAAGTCTTTTTCTCCCTTGAACCCACCAGTGGGTTTGAACCACCCACCTTTCAGATAGCTGCCAAGAGCTTAACCATTGCCCCACCAGGGCTCCATTGAATAAAGATAGGAGTCTCAAAAGCCTACACCCTCCAGTGAAAAGTTGGTTAGGAAAACATATCATCCTCTGGCAAAAGGAAGTCAGCAGGGAAATTTGTTTGTCTCAGGCTGTGGTCAAAGGCTTCAAAAACAGAAATAAAAATGGCTTTCCTGAGAATTCCTAGCCTGCCCTCATGGAGGTTTACTTACTGGTGCAGGAAACCCTTAGCAGAAAAATTATCTTAGTTATTATTTATTTATTTAGTTAGTTCATAACACCCCAAGGCATCTGGAACCTGGAGGAAAGCACCATCAACCCAGACTATGCAGGATTTCTACATATAAGAAGAGCTGCATATAAACTCACAATCAAATATTACAAACACATGAGGAAATAACCACCATAAGCTGGGCTGAGCAGAAATAAGAGAGGACAGAGTTAGACCCCAATAACTTTGGATAGAGCATTACCTAAAATAGAATACAAAAAAAGTCCCTGGGTGGTGCAAACAGTTAAGCACTCCCCTACTGAATGAAAGGTTGGCAATTTGAATCCACCCAGAAGCATCTAGGAAGAAAGACCTGGTGATCTACTTCTGAAAGATCATAGCTCTTGAAAACCCTATGAAATGCAGTTGTACTCTACACACATAGGATCACGTAAAGTCATCATGAGTCAAAATCAACTCAACTGGAAACTGGTATGCTTAAAATTTTGATGAAATAATAGAGAGCATTATAAACATAAGAAATGAACAAAAGATCATCAAGAATAACTAGGCAGTTTTGCAAATAACCAAATGTAATTTCTAGAAATGTCAAATACAATAATTAAAATGAAAATCTAATAAATTAGTTAAATGGCAGATAAAACAAAGCTAAAGAGAGATTTTGTCAATTGAAAGAAAGGACTGAAGAATCATCTCATAATGCTGTACAGACAGACACAATATGAAAAGTACGAAATTGAGGTTAAGACACATGAATAAAAAAATGAATATGTTCAAAATACATCAATTGGAGTTTCAGAAGGACAGAGTAGATAGAAGGCAGTAGAGGCAATATTCATTGCAATAATGAAAAACACAAAAACTCAGAACTGGTGAGAGACGTGATTCCTCAGATTGGAGAAGCACATCAAATTCTAAGAAAGAAATAAAAATAAATCAATTTCTACATACATCATAATGAAATTTTAGAAAATCATAAAAAAAAAAAAACCCAGAGAGAAAGGAGAGATTACGATAAAAGGACCAAGAGTTAGAGAGCAGCCTTCTTAACAGCAACAAGGAAATTCAGAATTCAGGGAAACAGTTCAAAGTGCCAAGAGAAAAATGACAGGTACCCTGGAATTTTATACCTTGCTAAACTACCATCCAATACGCGTGCAAAGTAAAAAAAATTATCAGAAGAAAGTGGGAAGGTATCCTCATACTCTGGGAACTCCTTAACTTTTTCAGGGGATTTTTTTTTTTTTTTTATTTTTGGTGCCCATCTCTATATCATACAAAGCTCCATGATCATCAAAATTACAGACAGTGCTGCACCTACATTTTGTGTCACTGAAAGCATCTTTAAAGTTATTCAGGCTGATGGGGCCCTGGAGAATAAAATCAGGGTTAGATAACACTGTATGCTTATCTCTGGATTCTAGTCATTCACCTCACTTCCCCTTTTCTTTTTGGACAATACATCAAAGGTGCAGACATATGCTTGCACGAGCAAGTGTGTGTGAGCACACACACACAGTGTTGGGGAGGAGCTACTGAAATTTTGTGTAGGGTAGGAAGTTGAGGGCAGTCACAAGTGATGCCTTTTGATTTGTTGGGGTGGTGGGTGAGGAGAGAAGGGGCTTGAGTTTTAGGTATTTTAAACATATGCAAAACAAAAACAAACTAAACTCGTTACCATCGAGTCCATTCTGATTCATAGAGACCCTATAAGACAAAGTAAAACTGCGCCATAGGGTTTCCAAGGAGCTCCCGGTGGGTTCGAAATGCTGACATTTTGGTTAGCTGCCGAACACTTAACCACTACACCACCAGGGTTTCCAACATATGCAAAGGTGTCCACGTTTCTCTTTTCAGGACATGCCTTCTCTCCTTTGGCGATACTCATGGAAAGACTCTGTTTTTTGTTAATGTGTATGAAGCTTTCACTTTTCCAGGTCAAAACTCATCTTCTGGATAACTGCCTTAAAGGGGTCCGTGTAGACTCATGTACTCCATCCTGACTTCTCTTGGAGGCCCACGTGCTGCTTTGCATGAGTAAATGGTCAATCGCTTCGTCTGACTAACTATAACCAAATTCGGCCCTGGGCCTGGATGAGACCAATAAGTAAGACCTTCCCCTCTCTTTCCAAATAATCCCACCTTATGCTCTTTTTCTCACCCAGGAGGCTCTGAGAACAGAAAATTGATTTTCCCCAGCTGTGCCATGACCTCTGCTCCTGAGCCATCCATACCTCAGGTGTTCTCTTTTTCATCTCTAGGGTTTTCATTGATTTCTAGGAATGAGATGAATAAGATGTTGAAAGCCCAGTCTAGACTGTTCCCCACCCCAGATATGGTGTCTTTGAGAGACAAACATTCCTTGACACAACTGCACCAGGGGCATGTACAGTTGTGTGAAGGAATGCAGAGGTTTCCCTCAGAAACTAGACACAGGAAGAGCTTTTTTTAGCCAAGAGAGTTATAGATAAAGATAAACGTAAAGCAACTCAAAAAGATCTAATCTACTGAGTCTTGTTTTGATATTATTTACTAGACTATTTTGGTCTCCACAGAGATTCAAATGTTGAAGTTAGTAACATTGTTACACAATAATGTGGATTGGAGCCACCTGGCAATAGACAAGTCTGAGATAGGGGTGAGGTGAGCAGTAAGAGTTTTATTATACATGGATATGTCCGTGACAGAGGGGAATAGATTCCTCCAAAAACCCATCTCGCCCACCGGAGATTGGCTGAAGGCTTTACAGGGACAGGATTATGGGTCTTAGAAGTTTGTGTTAGTTCCGCCTTGAGGTGGTCACGTCTCAGATGAGTTCATCTTTTCTTGGGGGTTATCTGGTGACACCCTGGTTTTCTTGTCCCAAGATGGGTACTTTGTTCAGTTTTCATTCCTAGATCATTATCACTTGTTTTCCACCCTCCAAGGAGGAACATCAGTTAATCTTAAACTTTTTATAGAGACTGGAACCGGAGGGAAAAACAAGATCATGAGACAATGCGGGGGTTAGCAATGGGGAGTAATAATAGTGAGCCGGGCCTGTGCAGCCTCTTCCAACATGGCTAATAGAATATTATAAAAAACCAAGCCAGTTGTCTTTGAGTTGATTCCAACTCATGGTAATCCCATTATAGTCTATCTCAAACTTCCAGGGCTTTATTTATGTATTTATTTTTTTACTCTACTTTAGATGAAAGTTTACAGAACAAACAAGCTTCTCATTAAGCAGTTAGTACATATATTGTTTTATGACATTGGTTAACAACCCCATGACATGTCAGTACTCTTCCTTCTCAACCTTGGGTTCCCTGTTACCAGCTTTCCTGTCCCCTCCTGCCTTCTAGTCCTTGCCCCTGGGCTGGTGTGCCCATTTAGTCTCATTTTGTCCTATGGATCTATCTAAACTTTGGCTGAAGGGTGAACCTTGGGAATGACTTCATTACTGAGCTAAAAGGGTGTCCGGGGGCCATACTCTTGGGGTTTCTCCAGTCTCAGCCAGGCCAGTAAGCCTGGTCTTTTTTGAGTTAGACTTTTGCTCTACATTTTTCTCCAGCTCTGTCTGGGACCCTCTACTGTGATCCCTGTCGGAGCAGTCAGTGATGGTAGCTGGGCACCATCTAGTTATACTGTACTCAGTCTGGTGGAAGCCATGGTAGTTGTGGTCTATTAGTCCTTTGGACTAATCTTTCCCTTGTGTCTTTAGTTTCCAGGGCTTTATTTTTAAACAATGGTACTTGAAGCTCTGTTATTTTTCAAGGTGGCTCAGGAGATTATTGTTGTTGCTATGAAGCTCTGTTATTTCTCAAGGTGCCTCAGGAGATCATTGTTGTTGCTATTAGGTGCCGTCAAGTCGGTTCCAAGTCATAGCAACCCTAGGTACTATAGAATGAAACACTGCCCAGTTTGCATCATCCTCACAATCCTTGCTATGCTTGAACCCATTGTTGCAGCCACTGTGTCAATCCATCTTGTTGAAGGTCTTCCTCTTTTTCACTGACCCTCTACTTTATCAAGTATGAAGTCTTTCTCAGGGACTGGTCCCTCCTGATTACATGTCCAAAGTAAGCTAGATGAAATCTCATCATCCTTGCTTCTATGGAACATTCTGGCTGTACTTATTCCAAGATAGATTTGTTTGTTCTTCTGGAAATCCATGGTGTATTAAATATTCTTCACCAACACCATCATTCAAAGGTATAAATTCTTCTTCAGTCTTCCTTATTTATTGTCCACCTTTAGCATGCATATGAGGTGATTGAAAATACCATGACTTGGGTAAGACTCACTTTAGTCCTCAAAGTGATATCTTTGCTTTTTAACACTTGAAAGAGGTCTTTTTCATCAGATTTGCCCAATGCAATCCGTCCTTTGATTTCTTGAGTGCTGCTTCCATGGGTGTTGATTGTGGATCCAAGTCAAATGAAATCCTTGACAACTTCAACATTTTCTCCATTTATCATGATGTTGCTTATTGGTTCAGTTGTGAGGACTTTTGTTTTCTTTATGTTGATGTCTAATCCATACTGAAGGCTGTAGTCTTTGATCTCCATCAGTAAGTGCTTCAAGTCCTCTTCGCCTTTAGCAAGCCAGGATATGTCATCTGCATATCTCCTCAGGAGGTAGGATTCAGAAAAGAGGTCCCTCATTCTCTCCTTAAATACCATAAATCCAGTTTTACCTGCGATTAGAATCCAGAGTCTTGATTACTAATCCAGTGCTTTTCTTCCAAACTAAAGTACTTAAAGAATAAGAAAAAATAATTTTAAAGTTGCCACAAATATTCAGTGCCTACCCTTGTGGGACTTGGGTCAGGCACTGGACAATTAATAAGGAAGCCCGAAAAAGAACTGATGGCTTTGAATTATGGTGTTGGCAAAGAATATCGAGTGTACCATGGACTGCCAGAAGAATGAACAAATCTGTCTTGGAAGAAGTACAGCCAGAATGCTCCTTAGAAGTGAGATGGTGAGACTTTATCTCATGTACTTTGGACATGTTATCAGGAGGGACCAGTCCCTGGAGAAGGACATCCTACTTGGTAAAGCAGAGGGTGGGTGAAAAAGAGGAAGACCCTCAACAAGATGAATTGACACAGTGGCTGCAACAATGGGCTCAAGCATAGCAGGGATTATGAGGATGGCACAGGCCCGGGGCAGTGTTTTGTTCTGTTGTTCATAGGACACTATGAGTCGGAACCAACTCAACAGCACCTAACAACAACCCCTGTGGGAGAATTACCGTATTTTTTCACAAATAGCATGCCTGGGAAAATAATGCACAGACACATAAATATGGCGCAGAAATGACAAAATTATGTAAAAGAAGTTCCGGCATAGTCCGTCCATGCATGTACTGCGCATGTCTCCTGACATTTTCAGAAGTGAATTTTGGCTTAATTCACCCTCATTCAACAGTGGAAAGTAAACAATTGATACTGTGAGTTTGTTTCTATTAATTTAAATTAATTATATCCCCATCGCTTTTGAGTCATCAGTTGGAGCCTTGAACCTACTGAAGCCTGTCCATAAACCAGGTGCTATTGGTTGGAAGTGTAAACAAAGCAAAGCCAGCACTGGCATAAATGGCATGGAGTAGCTGTCAATGGGAATGTGAATTCAATCTGCATTGATATAGTTATCATAGCAGTCTTCCGACTGTGGCTTTTCATTGGAGGAGTAAACAAAGCAACACTGATACATGGTCACTCTTGGCTCAGCAGTTGAATGCGAAAACCTTATCAGATCAGCTTAAGTGAAACCATCAAGCTATGTTGACCAAAACCAAACACGTTGCTCATAGCGACCCTATAGAAGAGAGTAGAACTGCCCCATAGGGTTTCCAAGGAGCGACTGGTGGATTTGAACTGCCGACCTCTTGATTAGCCGCTGAGCTCTTAGACATTACGCCACCAGGGCTCCAAAGCTACCTTAGGTCTGCTTATTTCATAGTCTAATTATGTCCTATTAGCGCCAATGTCTTTGACCAATGATCGTAAGTCACATTAGTCACATGCTTGCAAGTATGTAGACTCTTGCTTTTTGTACACCTCACATTTGAATTTTGCCATCTCTTTATTATAACTAGCCAGTTATTGATAACATTATGCACATTTTTTTTTCAGTTTATAAATCTAAATCTTAGACTCCTGTAGAATAATGGTAGGAATTAAACAGCAATCCTACACCACGGACTTCAAACTGAAAATCGTTGCGAGGGCGAAGAAACAAGCAACAGAGCAGCAGGGAAAGAGTTCGAGATTGCAGAGTCGTTCATTCGGGAATGGAGAAAGGATCGGAGCTGGAGAAAATGAATCCCCAATGTCTTGTTCTTGAAGTTTTAGGCCTAGGATCATTTCTTACTTACTCATTTCTAGCTTTTTGTGCATTCATACTCTGTGGTTTCAATGTGGCGTCGCATTTCCATCAGAAGCCTATTCAGTTCGCCATTGGTTGCCCTTGGTTTGGGAAAGTACTCACCTTAAATGAAGTTTCCATGATACCAGTTTTATCCCAGTAACATTAAATCTGTTGAACAGAAAAAAAAATTAAATTGAAGTTAGCAAAATGTAAAAAATTATTGGCATAGCATGCTTATGAAAATAACATGGTGGGGGAGTTCTGTTTGCAAAAAAAGCATCAGGCATGCATTATTTCTGTAAAATATGGTATACATTTTCACCCTGTTGAATTGAGATGTGGCCATAAATCTTGCTTTGGTCAATGTCTAACTTCTGGGTAGAGGCTTTAAAATTCGGTGTACAATTTACTATGATCTTTTTTCCCTGCCATTGTTGGAAATCATGGAAGCAGAGTGGAGATGCATCTTCCATTAGCTTGGTTTCCTGAGTGTCTAGGAATGGGAATACGAAGCCCATGCCAACCCACATAGGGGAAAGAATATGAGCAAGAAATCAACTTGACTTTTATAAGCTACTAAGATTTTCAGGTAGTTTCCTACTGCAGCACAACCGAGCCAATCTTGAGTAATAAAATAGATTTTTATTTTGCTTGTTTTATTGTGGAAAAAAATATAACAGAACGTTTGCCATTTCAACATTTTTTACACGTACAATTCAGTGACATTAATTACGTTCACCATGTTGTGTAATCGTAACTACTATTGATTTTCAAAGTTTTCCATCACCCTTAGCAGAAACTCAGTGTCCCTTTCCCCCTCCTGTACCTGGTAACCACTAGTAATCTCTAGTCTCTATACATCTGCCTATTCTACATATTTCATAAGTGCAATCATAAAATGGTTATCCTTTTGTAACTGACATTTCACGGAGCATAATGTTTTCAAGTTTCATCTGTATTGTAGCATCATGTATCAGGACTTCATTTCTCCTTATGGCTGAGTGAGAGTCCATTGTATGTATATACCACATTTTATTTATCCTTTCTTCTGGTGATGAGCATTTTTGTCGTATCCATCTTTTGGCTCTTGTCAATAGTGTTGTGATGAATATTGGTGTACAAGTATCTGTTTAAGTTTCTGATTTCAATTTTTTTTCTGTATATACCTAGCATTGGGATTGCTGGGTCATATGGTAAGTCTATGTTTAACTTTTTGAGGAACCGCCAAACTGTTTTCCACAGTGGTTGCACCATTTTTATACACCCACCAGCAATGGATGAGGGTTCCGATTTCTCCACATCCTTGGTGACACTTGTCTTCCATTTTTCTGATTACGGCCATCCATTAGGGATGAAGTGGTATCTCATTGTGGATTCAATTTGCATTTCCCTAATGACTAATGACATTGAACATCTTTTTAAAATTTTTTTTATCGTACTTTAGGTTTACAGAACAAATATTTTCTCATTAAACAGTCAGTACACATATCGTTTTATGACATTGGTTAACAACTCCATGACATGTCACCACGCTCCCTTCTCGGCCTTGGAGGACCTTTTTTTTTTTTTGGTTAAAATACTCATAGCCAAAGCTACACCATTTGAAAAATTTCCACTTGTACAATTCAGTTACATCGATTACGTTCTTCCAGTTGTGCTGCTATTCTCACTTTAGATGAAGGTTTACAGAACAAAATAGCTTCTCATTAAACAGTTAGTACACATACTGCCTTATGACAATGGTTAAGAACCTCACAACACATCAACACTGTCCTTACTCAACCTTGGGTTCCCTATCACCAGCTTTTCTGTCCCCTCCTGCCTTCTAGTTCTTGTCCTGGACTGCTGTGCCTCCTTAGTCCCATTTTGTTTTATGGGGCTGTCCGATCCCTGGCTGAATGGTGAACCTCAGGAGTGCCTTCACCACTGAGCTAAAAGGATGTCCGGGGGCCGTATTCTCGGGGTTTCTTCAATCTCTGTCAGGCCAGTAAATCTGGTCTTGTGAGTTAGAATTTTGTTCTACATCCTGTCCAACTCTGTCCAGAACCTTCTGTTGTGATCCCAGTCAGAGCAGTCAATGGTGTTAGCTGGGCACCATCTAGCTATACTGGACTCAGGCTGGTGAAGGCCTTGGTAGCTGTGGTCCATTAGTCCTTTGGACTAATCTTTTCCTTGTATCCTGTTCTCTTCATTCTCCCTCGTTCCCGAAGGGGTGAGACCAGTGGAGTATCTTAGATGGCTGCTCACAGGCTTTTAAGACCCCAGACACTACTCACCAAGGTAGAATGTAGAACATTGTCTTTGTAAATTGTGTTATGCCAGTTGAGCTAGATGTTCCCCAAGACCATGGTCCCCACAGCCCTCCGCCCAGCAATTCAGTCCCTCAGGGAGTTTGGAAGTGTCTATGGAGCTTCCATGATCTTTCCTTGTACAAGTTGAGCTGGCTTCCCCTGTTGAACATCTTTTCATGGCCATTTGTATATCTTATTTGATGAAATGTTTATTCCTTTGCCCATTTTCTTTTTTTTTTAGTAAAGCAAAAAGAAAGTTTTATTTGGCATATATTCAAAGAGGCAAAAGTAGGAATCGGCCAAGCATGCTGCCAGAGCCATGTCTGCCCGAATCAGAGGAAATATTACAGAATAGACAAAAGTGGGAAAAGGGCCAAGCATGCTGCCACAGCCATGTCTGCCCGCGTCCACAGAACCGGCAAGAATGGAGAAAGGGATAAACATGCTGCCACAGCCATGTCTGCCCGCGTCCACAGAACAGGCGAGAATGGAGAAACGGATAAACATGCTGCCACAGCCATGTCTGCCCGAGTCCTTTGCCCATTTTCTATTTTTTTTAATTGATGTAGTTAAATGAAGTTTACATTTTAAGTTAGTCTCCCGTACAGAAATTTTTTTTTTTAAACATACATTGTTATGAGACCCCAACCGCTCACCCCATTCTGCGACAGCACACTCCTCCCCTCTGCCCCTGATTCCCCATGAACATTCAACCAGCTCCTAACTCTCTCTGCCTTCCCCTCTCACCTCTGGACAGAAGCTGCCCCTTTGGTCTCTTATATCTACTTGTCTAAGAGGCACATTCTTCACGAGTATCACTTTATGTCCCACAGTCCAGTCCAATCCCTGCCCATTTTTTTATTTGGGTTTTTTATTTTTTTATTATTAAGTTGTAGAAGTTCTTTATATATTCTGGATGTTAAACCCTTCTTCAACATATAGTTCCAAAATATTTCTTGTTATTCTGTAGATTGTCTCTTCACTTTGTTGATAAAGTCCTTTAATGCACAGAAGATTTTAATTTAGATGAAGTCCAGTTTATCTATTTTATCTTTTGTTGCTTGTGCTTTTGGTGTCATATCTAAGAATCCACTGTCAAATACTAGATCTCAAAGTTTTATCCCTATATTTTCTTCAGAGTTTTATGATTTTAGTTCTTATATGTAGGTCATTGATCCATTTTGAGTTACATTTTTAGTTACACTTTTGTATATGGTATGAAGCACGGATCCAACTTTATTCTTTTGTATGTGGAAATCCAGCTTTCCCAGGACTATTTATTGAAGAGACTATTCTTTCCCCATTGAATGGACTTAGCACCTTTGGTGAAAGTCAGTTGACCATAGTTGTATGGGTTTATTTCTGGCACCCAATTCTCCGTTTGTCATATGTCTATCCTTATGCTAGTACCAGACTGTTTTAATTACTATAGCTTTATAGTATGTTTTGAAATCAGGAAGTATGAGTCCTCCTACCTTTTTCTTCTTTTTCAAGATTGCTTTGGCTATTTGGGAACACTTGCAGTTCCTTGGTCCCTGGGTGGCACAAATCGTTTGTGCTTGGCTGCTAATCTAAAAATTTGATTAAAAATTAATTAACTAGATCTCTACCAGTCATTAACAGAGTATTTACATAATCTAAGAGAAGATTTTGAAAATCTTGAAACCACGACAAAATATATCCTGCCAAATACTGATTCTGAAGCAGTTCACCATCATAGAAGCATTAGAAAGAAACAAGTAAATGATGGAAGTACTCTGGAAGTATCGTTGAGTGCCAAAGATCAATTTTGTGTAATCACATACTACACCATCATTGACACACTTGAATCTTGCATGAAAAGAAGGGCAAAAGTGTATGAAGTTCTTTCAAATAGATTTTCCTTCTTAAACAATGTGGCTATACCTGATGAAAAATTCATGAAGTCATTCAAGAAATTAGCGCAGGCTTATTCCAATGACTTAAATACAAACCTTTATGGAGAAGTGCGACAATTTCATTCTTACATGAGAACTAATTTTACAGATTCGAAAAAAACAAATTTTATTCATGTAGGCATGTATGATTTCATAATAGAAGATAAAATACAATGCGTATTTTCCAATGTTGAAATTGCTTTACTCCTATTCCTAATTTTAATGATCGCAAACTGCACAATGGAATGCTCATCTATGTCTCTAAAGAGAATCAAAAACCCTCAGCGTACAACAATGATTCAAGAAAGAGTTGGTTCATGATCCTTATTATATATGGAAGTAGATATTGTGTGAAACCTAAGTGTGATGAAATCATTGAAGAATTTGTAAGAGCAAAGAAAGAAATGTTTTTAATTTTAACATGTTAGAGATGTAAGATCTATTTAAAAATAAAATATAGTAATTTGATGTAATATTTGTTTTATGATCATTAAATTTTCTTTTATGACAAAAAAACTAACTAACTAAAAATTAAAAATTTGAACTCACACAGAACTGCCATGAAAGAAAGGCCTGGCAATCTGTTTCTGTAAAGATTAAAGCCAAGAAAACCCCATGGAACAGTTCTACTCTGTAACACATGGGGTTACCGTAGGTTGGAATCGATTCAATGGTAACGAGTTTTTTTTGAGTTCCATATAAATTTGAGGATTGACTTTTCCATTTCTGCAAAGAAACCTGTTGAAATTTTGATGTAGATTGCATTCAATTTATAGATAGATTTGGGTAGTATAACAGATTTTTTTTAAGTGATTAAAGTTTAAAATAATTTAAGTTAAAAGAGTTTTGAATTAAATTTGTATTCTGAACAGCAGTACATACTAATGCAGGAGACAAACATTTTCTAATGAAGAAGAGACATTAACTCCTTCATTCCCAACAGCTCACCATCTGGGCTTCTAACAGTTCAGTTCAATTCCCCAGAGTTGCTCCAGACAGTCTGGAGAAGGGGTTGGCAAACTTTTTCTAAAAGGTCTAGATAGTAAATATTTTCTGCTTGTAGGCCCTATGGTCCCTATCACAATTACTCATCTCTGCCATTGTAGCTTGAAAGTGGCCATAGACAATGAGAAAAGGAATGGGTGTGACTGTGTTCTATTAAAACTCTATTAAAATAGGCAGCTGGCCCATAGTTTGCCGACCCCTGGCCTGGGGCATAGAAACTAACATCTAACTCAGTTTTCTAAACTCCTGCCAACCACTCTAAGGGGTTAAATCAGGTGGTCAAGTACATTCATTCATTCACTTATTCATTCATTCAATGATGGTATTCTGAGAACCTCCTATGTTCTAGCCAGTAGGAAACACAACTGACAAGGTCTTTTGTCATGGTGCTTGGAGAAAAGTGCAGGGAGACATACAATAGAGAAATAAAATAATTTCTGATAATTCTAAGTACTGTGAAGAAAATTAAAAAACTAAAGCCACTTGCCATGGAGTCGATTCCGACTCATGGCAACTCCATGTGTGTCACAGTAGAGCTGTACTACGTTGGGTTTTCCTTGGCTGATTTTTTCAGAAGTAGATCACCAGGCCTTTCTTCTGAGGTGTCGCTGGGTGGATGCGAACCTCCAACATTTGGGTTAGCAGTGGAGCGCATTAGCTGTTTGCACCACCCAGGGCCTCCACATAATGTAATGAGAAACCCATGTTAGATTGGGAGTCCTAGAAGGGCTCTCTCAAGCGATGTGATTCTAGGGATCCCTTTTCCCTCTTAAACCTGCTTAGTGGTATCTGAAACTCCTTTATTCTACATTAGGAAGAAACAGACTTGAAATATAAAAACATGGTGGAAGTCACACTTCAGCGTGAAAGAGCTTTGTTTGAACTATAATTGGCCAATTCATTCATCAGCGTGAATGACTGATTATCATACTCTCTTTTTATTGGGGAGGTGGGAAGAAGAGGTGAGTGATATGAATTGTGCAAATATTGGCTAGAATGATGGCTCATTAGAGGAGTACAGTTCATCTTCTCACCCCTGACTCCTAGCCAGAGATACCAGAAACCTGTCAGAGTATCTGTTGAGTGGAAGAAAAAGTGAGAAGAATTTGAGAAATTCTGAGTGGAGCTTGGCAAGAGAGGGCCAGCTTACAGTTCTCCTTCCCTTTCACATTCTTTCCTACCATTAGGCAGCTCTGCTTTCAGAGTTTCTGTTGAAATTTTGTTTGCTTCTTTGTTTTTACAAAGTTTAGCACCCAGGGACCTGTTAATTAAGACCTAGCTGCCCTAATTTTCACTCCCACACAGCTAGGCACTTAGTAAATGCTCAGTAAAAGTATGTCACTTTGATCTCTCTACCTGGTAATTATGTTCTAGAAATAGAAGTACATTATGAGCTACATTATTATTTTTCTCCTCACTATGGGCTTTTGTGACTCACAGACATTTATGGTTAACCAAAGAAAAGGAGAATCTAATGTAATTTTTGATTCCTCTAAGTGTATTTTTAAAGTCTGTTTAAATGCATGTGAAAAAAGATATTTGGTTGGAAAGTTTGTTGGAAAATGGGGAGAGAATCTTCTGGAATCTTTTCCATCTTTTCCACATGGTCTCCTTCACTTGCCACAAGTTTTACCATCTTAATTACTGGAAGAAACAGCTGCAATCAATGCTTCAGTCCCCTACTAAGGAGAAGGTCTGGGTTTTGGATAGAGAATTCCTGCTTCTTCTCTAGACCTTTGCTAGCTGGGATGAGGAGGCCTACCATTTATTTACACAGCAAAAGGCATTTTGAAAGTCTGAGTCTTTCCTGAGACATGATGCCTCTAATGTTTTAGGTCGCCTGTCCTGGAACACAAAGATTGTATCTGCTGAGACGAACATGGAATGTGCTATTCATTCTTAACTGTTGAAAATGAATTATCAGAGCCTCCGTTTCTAATGAGACCCTTTCCCAACTCCCTCCCCCAATACATGCCCTGAGGTTATCTTTTGCTCTGGAAAAACTATTTTTAGGAAATTGCCTTATAGTCAGAAAGTAAACAAGCAGAAAATGATAACAAGGATGAAGTCTGGAGCCAAGCTCTTTGATTTTGAATCCCAGCACCACCACTTTCTGGCTGTGGGACTCTGATCAAGTCAATTAGCCTCTCCGAGTCTGGGTTCTCATCTGTATAATAGCACCAATAAGAACACCTGCCTCATGGGATGTTGTGAGGATTAAATGGGAGGATGCAAGTAAGCACTTGGCCAGGGCCCTATACATAGGAAGACCTCTGTGAGTGTCGGAGTAATGATTAGCTATTAGTCATCACTAACTGTCCCGCTTTCGATGCTATATTACTAGTAAGAGGATTCTATTTCCCTTTTTCCTTTTCTTTGCAAATTTTTCCTTTTCTTTGCAAAAACATGAAACCCTGTGGCTGAAGGGCAATTTACAAGTGAAAAAAAATCTTTAGACTTCATCATGTTAAACCTCTAAATTTTACCCACAGTTTTTCTAAAACCACTGTTAAATCATTTGGCATTTTGGTTGTGGCATAAAATGTAATATTTTTAAAAAGCAAAGAAGTTACCAAATGAGGGATTTCATTACGTATTTGCATGTAATGTACAGAAAGGAACCTGTTGTTCTTTTTTCTGGGTTTGGTTCTATTCCTGGTTTATAAATCAATTTCCTCTTCCTATTCAAGCCTACAAGGAGCCCTGGTGGCTTAGTGGTTAAGCACTTGGCTGCTAACTGAAAGGTCGATGGTTCAAACCTGTCAGCCACTCAGAGGGAGAAAGATGTGGCAGTCTGCTTCCATAAAGATTTCAACGTTGGTAACCCTATGGGGCAGTTCTACTCTGTACTATAGGATCGCTATGAGTCGGTGGCATCGACTCGACAGCAATGGGTTTGGTTTTTGGATTCAAGCCCAAACAGTTCACGTTCCTGCAAAACTTTCTGATTATTGGCGTCTCTGTGGAACCAACCACCTAGGAAGTGGTATTTCCCAGGCAAAGAGCTTCACATTAAGTTTTCCTGGCAAGATGGGAGGAGAGTGTTTCAGGTCCATAAAAACCCATAATTTTAGCATAATTCTCAGATAATAAGGATAATAATAGAGTTGTGGAACTTGAGAACTAGAAGAACATTAGATCCCACTGAGGCCAACCCCCTTATTTTACACAGGAGCAAATACCTTTTACTTGAACCATGTTTTTCAGTCCTAAAAAGGTTTTCACATAGATTTCATCATTTGCCTTCCCAACAATCCTCTGTGTAGTCAGAGGGTAAGTATTAATTATCCCTATTTTGCAGATGAAGAAACTGAGGCTTTGGGAGGACAAATGACTTGTTCAAGCCATGGAAGAAGCCAGTCAGTGGATAGATCCACAGTCGAGGCTTTCTGACCACTGTGTCAGTACTATTTCCTGAAGGTAGTGCCTCCCTGTAACTTTGTATACCTACTGAGGGCCACCTAGACTTTGGTTCTCTCAGATTTGATGCTTTTGGACTTTGAAACCCTCTCATACATAGAATAAAACACTAGCCTCTCAAGATGATACATGAGGCTCTCATGCCTGGCCTTTGCCCATCTCTTCAGCCTTGACTTCTGCTATGCCTAACTGAAAAACCAAGGCTGCTTTTCAGGGTCCCTAAACTCATATCTGAGCGCTGGTGGTGCAGAGGTTAAGAACTTGGCTGCTAACCAAAAGGTCAGCAGTTTGAATCCACCAGCTGCTCCTTGGAAACTCTATGGGGCAGTTCTACTCTGTCCTACAAGGTTACTAATGAGTCGGAATCGACTCTACGGTAACATATATATATTTTTAAACTCGTATCACTTAAATGGTTTCCTGGTTTCACCATATACCCTAATTTTGGGCCAAGAAGTATGCTAAATTAATTGTGAGGAAAGCCTGTACTGTCTTGGGGTTCTCAGCCTCCCTCTTTAGGACCCTTTCTTCCATTTTTAGGGAATTGGTTTGGGGAAGAGACTAGCACTCCTGAGAGCATAGGCGATCCTCCCAACCTGTAAGGCAAGCAGGTCACGAGAGGAAACCAAGTTTCCCATTCTCAGCAGCGTGACCCACTTGCTCTAAACTAACCCAACCACGCTTTAAAATCCCATTGCCAAAAGTCATAAAACCCAACTTAACTACCCTGTCTTCGTTAAAGGAGGAAAATACTCAGTCTCTTTCAGATCTCAATTCTTGCTCTCCTTTGTGAATATATCTAATTTCCCTCCTCAATTTATTTTCAAAACTTCCCTAAATAAATGTCATTTTGCATTTTGGCCATTTTTTTCCTCACTACACTCTTCTCTCCATATGTTGCATTACCTTCCAAGGTCTAACCTAAAACAGCAAATGTGAAGAAGTAGTAATTATCAGTTATCAATTAAAAAAACAAACAACGTCAATTAAAAAAATGACAAAGTTTTCATGGTTGTGGTATCTTGCACACTGCGATATTGGAAGGAATACCAAAGAATTGGAAACTGGGGTCCTGTCCAGCTTCTAGTGTCTGTGATTTAATGTTCAGACAGAGTTGGGGACAGAGCCTCTCCCCTACTTTGCAGAGGTGGAAATGAACCTCTGGTAATTCTTCTTCTACAGGGAAGCTCTGTGGATAAGAAACCTCAAAAATGAAACACTTAATTATAACCAAACACAGAGCAAACAAAGGAACAAGGGCTGAGTTGGGCTGTTTTATATGAATCTTGCCTACAAAAGGAAGCAACTTCTTCCAAATTTTGTAAGAGACCAGTGACAAGCTGGAATTTTTCATTTCTGGGCGCCATGAGAAGTTAAATTTAAAGAATCATCCTCACGTATGTTTTAAAAGCAGATAAGTTCAGGCTCACTACCCTGGTGAGCTTTGAGGCTGCTGAATGTTCTTGGAGCTTTCGTACTGATATAATTTCATGACTGGGAGAAAATATTTCAGTTATTTCCCTAACTCTAATAGTTTCCATCCATAACCTCAAAAAAGAGAAAAGGTAAAAAATAATGAATGGGTGTAATGAGGAAGTTGTTCCTGAGTCTTTGTCTGAAGTGTGTAGAGTGGTGCCAACAACAGGGATGGGTTATATCCTACCATCCTCACTTTTTCATCTGGAACCTCTTTTGTGTAATTGCTTGAGTATGTCCAGACTTAATGCAATGTGTGAACGTGGGAAAGAGGTTTCCTTTATTTTCGTTTCTGTTTTTTCCTTTCTTTTCTTCTTTTTTTGTTAATGAGGCAGGATAAGTGTAGGATGTGTCCTGAGTCAATCTCTTTTGAGATATAAAAGAGATTAAACAAGCAATGGAGAAAAGCAGAGATGGGAGAAGAGAGATGCCAAGCCACATGAAGATTGCCCCGGAGCAGAAGCTCAGGAGAGACAAGGACCTTCCTCTAGAGCTGACAGAGAGAAAAAGCCTTCCCCTAGAGCCAGCACGCTGATTTCGGACTTCTAGCCTCCTGAGCTGTGAGAAAATAAATTTCTTTTTGTTAAGGTCATTCACTTGTATTTCTGTTACAGCACCACTAGATAACTAAGACATTAAGTAAATTCAACAGCCTACAACGGAAATGAAGGCCTACAGGGTTGTATCCTTTCACCATACTTATTCAGTCTGGGAGCTGAGCAAATAATCTGAGAAGCTGGACTATATGAAGAAGAATGGTGCATCAGGATTGGAGGAAGACTCCTTAACAACCTGTGATATGCAGATGACACAACTTTGCTTGCTGTAAGTGAAGAGGACTTGAAGCACTTACTGATGACGATCAAAGACCACAGCCTTCAGTATGGATTACACCTCAACATAAAAAAAAAAACAAAAATCCCCACAATTGGACCGATAAGCAACCTCATGATAAATGGAGAAAATATTGAAGTTGTAAAGGACTTCATTTTACTTGGATTCACAATCATGCCCATGGAAGCAACAATCAAGAAATCAAACGATGCAATGCATTGGGCAAATCTGCTGCAAAAGACCTCTTTAAAGTCTTTTTTTTAAAATTGTGCTTTAGGTGAAAGTTTACAGCTCAAGTTAATTTCTCATACAAAAATTTATACACAGATTGTTATGTAACACTAGTTGCAATCCCTGTAATGTGACAGCACACTCCCCCTTGTCGCCCCAGGTTTCATGTGTCCATTTGACCAGCTCCTGTCCCTTCCTGCCTCTGGATAGGAGCTGCCCACTTAGTCTTGTGTATCTATTTGATATAAGAAGCACGCTCTTCACAAGTATTATTTTATGTTTTTAGTCCAGTCTAATCTTTGTCTGAAGAGCTGGTTTTGGGAACAGTTTTAGTTCTGGGTTAACAGAATGTATGGGGGCCATGGCTTCAAGGGTTCCTCTAGTCTCAGTCAGACCATTAAGTTTGATGTTTTTATGTGAATTTGAGTTCTGCACCACACTTTTCTCCTGCTCCATCAGGGGCTGTCTGTTGTGTTCCCTATCAGGGTGGTCATTGGTGGTAGCTGGGCACCATCTAGTTCTTCTTGTCTTGGGCTGATGGAGTCTCTGATTTATGTGGCCCTTTCTGTCCCTTGGGCTAATATTTTCCTGTGTCTTTGGTGTTTTTCATTCTCCTTTGCTCCAAGTGGGTTAGAACCAATTGATGCATCTTAGATGGCCACTCACAAGCTTTTAAGACCCCAGAAGCCACTCACCAAAGTGGGATGCAGAACATTTTCTTAATAAAATTTGTTATGTCAATTGACCTAGATTTCCCCTGAAACCATGGTCCACAGGCCCCAGCTGCTGCTACTCTATCCCTTGAAGTGTTTGGTTGTATCCAGGAAACTTCTTAGCTTTTGATTTAGTCCAGTTGTGCTAACTTCCCCTGTATTGTTTGCTGTCTTTCCCTTCACCTAAGATAATTCTTGTCTACTATCTATTTAGTGAATTCCTCTTTCCCTCCCTGGCTACACTCATAACCATCAAAGAATGTTTTCTTCTGTGTTTAAACCTTTTCTTGAGTTCTTATAACAGTGGTCTCATACAATATTTGTCCTTTTGCGACTAATTTCACTCAGTGTAATGCCTTCCAGATTCATCCATGTTGTGAGATGTTTCAAGGATTCCTCATTGTCTTTTATCATTGCATAGTATTTTATTGTATGTATATACCATAATTTGTTTATCCATTTCTCTGTTGATGGACATCTAGGTTGTTTCCATCTTTTTGCTATTGTGAACAGTGCTGCAATGAACGTGGATGTGCATGTATGTATTTGTGTGATAGCTCTTATTTTTCTAGGATATATTCCAAGGAGCGGGATTGCTCAATCATATGGTACTTCTATTTCTAGCTTTTTAAGGAAGCGCCAAATTGATTTCCAAAGTGGTTGTACCATTTTACATTCCCACCAGCAGTGTATAAGTGTTCCAGTCTCTCCACAACCTTTCCAACATTTATTATTTTGTGTTTTTTGGATTAGTGCTAGCCTTGTTGAGGTGAGATGATATCTCATTGTAGTTTTGATTTGCATTTCTCTAATGGCTAATGATCATAAACATTTCCTCATGTATCTGCCAGCTGTCTGAATGTCTTCTCTGGTGTAGTGCTTGTTCATATCCTTTGCACGTTTTTTTAACTGGATTATTTATCTTTTTGTTGTTGAGGTTTTGAAATATCTTGTACATGTTAGAGATTAGACCCTGATCAGATATGTTGTGCCAAAATTTTTTTCCCAGTCTGTAGGTTGTCTTTTGACTGTTTTGGTGAAGTCTTTTGATGAGCATAAGTGTTTGATTTTTAGGGGCTCCCAATCATCTAGTTTCTCTCTGGTGTTTGTTCATTGTTACTTATGGTTTGTATTCTGTTTATGCCATGTATCAGGGCTCGTAGCATTGTCCCTATTTTTAATTCCATGATCTTTATCACTTTCGATTTTATATTTAGGTCTTTGATCCATTTTGAGTTATTTTTTGTACGTGGTGTGAGGTATGGGTCTTGTTTCATTTTTTGCAGATGGATATCCAGTTATGCCAGCACCATTTGTTAAAGAGACTGTCATTTCCCCATTTAACAAACTTTGGGCCTTTGTCAAATATCAGCTGCTCATAGGTGGCTGAATTTATGTCTCGATTCTCAATTCTGTTCCATTGGTCTATGTATCTGTTGTTGTACCAGTACCAGGCTGTTTTGACTACTGTGATGGTATAATAGGTTCTAAAATCAGGTAGTGTGAGGCCTCCCACTTTTTTCTTCTTCTTGAGTAATGCTTCACTTATCCAGACCTCTTCCCTTTCCATATGAAGTTGGTGATTTCTCCATCTCATTAAAAAATGACATTGGAATTTGGATCGAGATTGTATTGTGTCTGTAGATCGCTTTGGGTAGAACTGACAATTTCACAATGCTGAGTCTTCCTATCCATGAGCAAGGTATGTTTTTCCACCTGCGTAGGTCTCTTTTGGTTTCTTGCGGTAGTGTCTTGTAGTTTTCTTCGTATAGGTCTTTTACATCTCTGGTTAGATTTATTCCTAAGTATTTTATCTTCTTAGGGGCTATTGTAAATGGTAGTGATTTGGTGATTTCCTCTTGGAAATTCTCTTTCTTGTTGTAAAGGAATCCAACTGATTTTTGTATGTATATCTTGTATCCGGATGCTTTGCTAAAATCTTCTATTAGTTCCAGTAGTTTTCTTATGGATTCTTTGGGGTTTTCTGTGTATAAGATCGTATAATCTGCAAATAGGGATACCTGTACTTCTTCCTTACCGATTTGGATGGCCTTTATTTCTTTTTCTAGCCTAATTGCTCTGGCTAGGACCTCTAGCACAATGTTGAATAAGAGTGGTGATAAAGAGCATACTTGTTGGGTTCCTGTTCTCAAGGGGAATGCTTTCAGATTCTCTCCATTTAGGATGATGTTTGCTGTTGGTTTTGTATACATGCCCTTTATCACATGGAGGAATTTCCGTTCTGTTCCTATTTTGCTGAGAGTTATTTTTTATCAGAAATGGGTGTTGGACTTTGTCAGATGCCTTTTCTGTCTTGATTGATAAGATCATGTGGTTCTTGTCTTTTGTTTTATTTATGTGATGGATTGATTACATTGATTGTTTTTCTAATGTTGAACCATCCCTGCAAAACCTGGTATGAATCTCACTTGGTCATGGTGAATTATTTTTTTAATATGTTGTTGAATTCTATTGGCTAGAATTTTGTTGAGGATTTTTGCGTCTATGTTCATGAGGGATATTGGTCTGTAATTTTCCTTTTTTGTGGTATCTTTACCTGGTTTTGATATCAGGGTTATGCTAGCTTCATAGAATGAGTTTGGGAGTATTCTATCCTTTTCTATGCTTTGACGTATCCTTAGTATTAGTGGTGTTAACTCTTCTCTGAAAGTTTGGTAGAATTCTCCAGTGAAGCCGTCCGGGCCACAGCTTTTTTTTTTTTTTTTTTTTTTTTGAGAGTTTTTAAATTACTTCTTCAATCTCTTCTTTTGTTATAGGTTTATTTAGTTTTTCTACCTCAGCTTGTTTTAGTTTAGGTAGGTAGTGAGTTTCTAGAAATTTGTCCATTTACTCTAGGTTTTCAAATTTGTTGAAGTACAATTTTTCATAGTATTCTGTTATGATTCTTCTAATTTCAGTTGGGTCTGTTGTGATATCTCCCCTCTTATTTCTTATTTGGGTTATTTGCTTTCTCTCCTGTTTTTCTTTTGTCAGTTTGGCCAATGGTTTATAGATTTTGTTGATCTTTTCAAAGAACCAGCTTTTGTTCTTGTTAACTCTTTCAATTGTTTTTCTATTCTCTATCTCATTTATTTCTGCTCTAATTTTTATTATTTCCTTTCTTCTGGTACCCCAGGGCTTCTGTTCTTGCTCTCTTTCTATTTGTTCAAGTTGTAGGGTTAATGTTTTGTTTTTGGCCCTTTCTTCTTTCTGAATGTGTGCATTTATTGCTATAAATTGAACTCTGAGCACTGCTTTTGCTGTGTCCCAAAGGTTCTGGCAGGATGTGTTTTCATTCTTATTTGATTCTGTGAATTTCTTTATTCCATCCTTAATTTCTTCTATAACCCATTAGTTTTTAAGCAAGGTGTTGTTCAGTTTCCATGTATGTGATTTTTTTCCCTTTGTTTTTCTGTTATTGATTTCTACTTTTATGGCTTTATGGTCAGAAAAGATGCTTTGTAACATTTCGATGTTCTGGATTCTGTTAAGGCTTGCGTTGTGGCCTAATATGTGGTCTATTCTTGAGAATGTTCCATGTGCGTTGGAAAAGAAAGTATACTTGTCTACCGTTGGGTGGAGTGTCCTATATATGTCTATGAGATCAAGTAGGTTGATTTTGCCATTTAGATCTTTATTGAGTCTCTTTCCGGATGTTCTGTCCTTCACTGAATGTGGTGTGTTGAAGTCTCCTACTATTATTGTGGAGCTGTCTATTTTTCTTTTCAATCCTGTTGGAGTTTGTTTTATGTATTTTACAGCCCTGTCATTGGGTGTGTAAATATTTATTAATGTTATGTCTTTCTGGTGTATTGACCCTTTAAGAGTTACATAGTGTCCTTCCTTATCCTTTGTGGTGGTGTTTGCTTTAAAGTCTGTTTTGTCAAAGATTAATATTGCTACTCCTGCTCTTTTTTGTTGTTTGCTTGATATATTTTTTTCCACCCTTTGAGTTTTAGTTTGTTTGTGTCTTTGAGTCTAAGGTGTGTCTCTTATAGGCAGCATATAGATGCATCATGGTTTTTTTAATCCATTCTGCCACTCTCTGTCTCTTTATTTGTGCATTTAGTCCATTTCCATTCAGTGTAATTATTGATAGGTATGAGTTTAGTGCTGCCATTTTGATATTTTTTTGTATGTGTGTGTTCTTGACAGTTTCTTTGTTCCACTTAATTTTCCATGCAGTCATTTTTCTTTGTGTCTTTTCATCTTTTTCATTGTTGTTGATTTTATATTTGCTGTGTCTTTATGTTTTTCTTTTTTATTTGATGTGTAGGATTGTTAGTTTCCTTTGTGGTTACCGTAAAATTTCCCTCTATTTTTCTAAGTTTAAACCAATTTTTTATTTCTTGATATCACCTTGACCTCCTTTCCATATGAAAGTTCTATGACTACATTATTCAGTTCCTCTTTTTTGTTTTAATGTTGTCATCTTTTACATATTGATGTCTCTGTTTCCCTATTTTCAATGTTTTAGCTTTGACTTATTTTTGTGACTTCCCTATCTGTGTTTATATCTGGTTGTTCTGTCCTTTGTTCTAGTCTTGGGTTGTTACCTGATATTATTGATTCTCTGCCTGGAGGATTCCCTTTAGTATTTGTTGTAATTTTGGTTTGGTTTTTACAAATTCCCTTAACTTCTGTTTATCTGGAAAAGCCCTAATTTCATCATCATATTTGAGAGACAATTTTGCTGGATATATAATTCTTGGCTGGCAATTTTTTTTCCTTCAAGGCTTTATATGTCATCCCATTGCCTTCTTGCCTACATGGTTTCTGTTGAGTAGTCAAAGCTTAGTCTTATCGACTCTCTTTGTAGGTAACTTTTCATTTATCTCTAGCTGCTCTTAAAATTCTCTCTATCTTTGGTTTTTGCAAGTTTGATTATAATAGGTCTTGGCAAATTTCTTTTCAGATCCACCCTGTGTGTGGTTCAATGAGCTTCTTGGATAGATATCTTCCCATCTTTCACGATATCAGGGAAGTTTTCTGCCAACAAGTTTTCAACAATTCTTGTATTTTCTGTTATCCTACCCCCCCACCCCATTCTGGAACTCTAATCACTGGTAGGTTATTCCTCTTGATAAAGTCCCACATAATTCTTAGGGTTTCTTTGTTTTTTAAAATTCTTTTATCTGATTTTTCCTCAAATAAATTGGTGTGAAGTGCTTTATCTTCAGTCTCTAATTCTGACTTCCATTTCTTCAATTCTGCTACTATGACTTTCTACTGAGCTGTCTAATTCTGAAATTTTATTGTTAATCTTTTGGATTTCTATTTGCTGTCTCTCTATGGATTCTTGCAGCCTGTTAAATTTGTCATTTTGCTCTTGTATAACCTTCTTAATTTCCTCTATTGCTTTGTCTGTGTGTTCTTTGGCTTGGTCTGTGTTTTGAATGATCTCCTTCCTGATCTCTTGAAGAGCTCTGTATATTAATCTTTTGAATTCTACCTCCAGTAATTCCAAGACCTTTTCTTCCTCCATGAGGTTTCCTGGTTCCTTATTTTGGTTGCTTGCTGAAGTCAGCATGGTCTGCCTTTTTATCTGATTTGATATTGATTGTTATCTCTGAGCCATCAATAAGTTATTATATTTATTAATTTTAAGTTTGATTACTGTGTCCTAGCTTCTTATTTTATTTTGTTTTGATATGCTCAGATAGGCTGGTTGTCTGAGCTACTTTGATTATTGATGTCTTTGAAGTTCTCATATTCTGTCACCAGGTGATTAGAGCTGCTAATAGGTATGTGAGTCCAGGAGTCCATTAACTTTTCTTGTGTGTATTCAGCTTATGTGTCCAGGTCATTGGTCACCAAGTGTGCGGTGCAGGCTCTCACCTACAGTCCTAGACGGGCAGGGCTACATAGGGGTGATTACAGTAGGCACAGGTATCTGCCTGCAGTAGGGGCTTATGTGCTGAGCAAGATAGGGGTCTGACGGCTGCCCCTGAGTGTTTGAGTGGAAGGTGTGTCCCTGTTCCCTAAAGCTCGTAGGTGGGTGGACTATGGGAACCCGGTGCTGTTGGCCGTAAGGACTGGGAGGCACCACTTATTCCTAGAACCCTGTCATGGGTGGCTAGGTGGAGTGGGTGGAGCCACCAGTCCTCAGGCCCCTAATGTGAATAGGTGAGGATCTTGCTTAATGGGCAGGGCGGTGTCAAATGTCACGAATCTGCTATCCTTCCTTAGCTGTTGTGGTTGAAAATATACTTCAGGTATATACCCTTTTGGACTATGCTAATGAGGGCCTACGCTGTTGAAATGGACCCACACAGGTCTAGGCAGGGGTGAAAGGCATTCAAAGTCAATGGACCCCTTATGCCTGTGCCTAGGCAAAGGAGCTGTGCCTGCCTTGAGGTCCTAGTTTAGGAGAGCTGTCAGGTTATTTTTTCCTGTTTGTTATTTGCTAATGTGTTCCCTCCCAAATTCGGGAGAATGGCTTGGGGTGTGAGACAGGCCCCACTTCCGGCCCAGGGGCACCGCAATCACTGAAGCCAGCCCATGATGGGGGCAGAGCAGGGAGGGGGCGGGTGAATGGGTGAGAGGTGCTTCCCAGAGGGGAAAGGGTTTTTTTAATCTCGCATGGTAGGTTAGACACTTGCACTTAACTTTTGCAGATCTAGCATCGCTTTCCCCTGGTTCTGGAGGCTTGTGCAGACTCTCTGCTGCTGGGTTTCCCCTGATGTGGAAAACACGTCCCAAGCACTACTTCTTGCCTCAGACTGCATGCGCTGGCTGATTCAGCCTGCAGGGTGTTGGCCAGGTCAGGCCTGGCAAATCCTCAATGCTTCTGAGCTGTCTCTCCCTCCCCCTGGCACTCAGTATGACACCTCAAATTTGTCTTAGATGTTCAGGACTCCTAGATTATCATATATAATTGATTCACTATTTTTTTGTTCTTTGTTGTAATAGGTGCCACAGGAAATAACTGACTACTCCACCATCTTGGCCCCGCCTCCTCTTTAAAGTCTTGAAAAGCGAAGATGTCACTTTGAGGACTAAGGTGGGCCTGACCCAAGCCATGGTGTTTTCAATCGCCTCATATGCATGCTAAAGCTGGACTTTGAATAAAGAAGACCAAATAAGAATTGATGCCTTTGAATTATGGTGTTGGCAAAGAATATTGACTATACCATGGACTGCCAGAAGAATGAACAAATCTGTCTTGGAAGAAGTGC